>NW_026867498.1:2677158-2851982 GCF_020745735.1 Hemiscyllium ocellatum | reverse complement strand
CCTCTGTCCAGGAATAAACGCTGGAAAGGTTGTATTTTCCTAGGGAGGGGGGGAGGATGGTCCCTGGCTACACTCTGAAATCTATCAGCTAGTAAATGGGGCAGAACTATGGAATTTAATCTCCAGGCATTCTGCGAAATTTAATAAGAGAAGGAAGGAAGTAATAAATAGTAGATCACTACAGAGTGCTGAGGAACAAGGGTCCTTGCTGTCCAAGTTCAGAAATCCCTGAAGGTATCAGTATAGGTCAAACTGATTAAACAGCCTGCAGGTTGTGCATTTTTTGCGAAAAATACAATGTATCTGCAAACATAATTCTGCAAATACAAATTCACCCCCATGGATGTACATGTTTATGTGTGTGAATGAGACAGAGTAAAGTCTATTGCGTGCTGTATATCCCGATGTCTACTTGATAACAGATGCTTTAATTCTGCTGGCATAAATATTGTTATAAATCATAGCTGTTATAAATCATAAGTCCCAGCTCGGACTACACTGTGTGTCTGGATGGTTGACAGGCTGGGGATTGTGGCTTGGGTCTGAATTGACTGAATGTTTTATTGTTCCAGAAGGTGTAGGGGTGGGGGGTCAAAGCTTCAGCAGAAATCCAGCAGAGCAGAACAGACCAATATCTTACTCTGTGGGTACAGGGACATCAGAGGACAGATAAATCAGGACCTGAATCCAAGCTAACACTAGACTTCCCTGTGATCAGTGCTTTGATGAGCAGCGCCAAGCCTCTACCTTCACCTCGCTTCCATTTGACTATCACCTTGATATTCAGGATGCAATCCTTGTCATCCTGAAGCCATGCCTCTGTAAGGAGTCTCAGATCATAATTATTCTCTTCAATGTGTGCAGTCAATTTTGTTACAATGCACCACACATTCAGATACATCGTTTTTATTTTCATGTTTTGTGATCTTCAGAATCCGGTTTTGATTGCTGGTACATTTACTCACCTTGTCCCTTTCTATTGTTCTCTGATCATTTTCCACATCACTATATTGCTCACCGGCCTTGATTTGGATTGGCCATGCTAAATTGTCCATAATGTACAGGCATGTGAAGGTTAGATGGGGTAGCCATGGGAAATGCAGGGTTAGAGTTTCATAGTAAAGAAGTAGTAGTTGGCCATTGGCCCATCGAACCTGCTCCACCGTTCATTATGATCATGACTGATATATGCGTCATCTGAGATCCTCCTCCCTGCATTGTCCCAACTACCCTTAATTCCATACCATGCAAATACCCATCCACTGTGTTTTGAATATTCTTAATGAAGATGCCTCTACTGCTTCCTTGGGCAGGGAATTCCATAGATTGACTACTCTCTGGGAAAAGCAGTTCCTCCTTATCTCTGTCCTAAATCTACTCTCCTCAACTCAAGGCCTGGTCTCATCCTGGGTAGGGTAGGGTAGGGCTTCATCCCCACAGTGCAATAAATTCCCACTTTCCACCAAACTCCCAGATGTACTCACTCACTCAGTTGCTGTCTCACAAACGAAATACTTCATTGTAACTTCTTTTGCTCCCAGTAAGGGCAACCCATCTTGGAAAGCTGCTCTGAAAGTCCAACCAGACTTCTGCATTCACCAGAGACAATTCCCGGATAACAGCACAGAAACAGACCCTCCAGCCAAACACGTCCATGCTGACCAAATATCCTAAATTAACCTTGTCTCATTTGCCCATATATCCCTCTAATCTCTTCCTATTCATGTACCCATCAAGATGGGTTTTAAATGTTGTACCTGTTCCAGCCTCCACCACTTCCTCTGGCAGTTCGTTCCATACATGCACCACCCTCTGTGTGAAAAGGTTGTCCCTCATGTCCCTTTCCCCACTCACCTAAAATCTATGCCACTTTGGTTCTGGACTCTCCTACCCTGGGGAAAGACCTTGCCCCTTATAAAGGTTAACCCTCAGCGTGCGATGTGCAGAAAGTGAGACCTGCAGATGCTGGAATCAGAGTCTAAAAGTGTGGGGCTGAAAAAGCACAGCAGAACAGGCAGTATCGGAGGAGTGGGAGAGTCGACATTTCAGGCCCGAGCCCTTCATCAGGAATGATGCATGGATGTACAAAGGGGCCTCAGCGTCCTTCTACACCAGTCATCAGACAGATGCACAAGCAATCAGCAAGGCAAGTGGTATATTCGGAAGATGAACTGGGATTAGCAGTGGGAATGTCATCCTGCAGTTAGGGGGTCATTGAATATATCCAAGGCTGAGTTCATCTGTTTTTTGAACAACAGCGTGTGGATTTTTATGTTGTGTGGATGAGGTTTTCTTTTTTGTTGACAGTGGTTAATGTGTTGGATGCAGGTACAATAACCACGTTTAAAGTGGAAGGCAAGAAAGTTTTAAGACCACGACAGAACAGTTAGTTGGACAGCACAGAAACGGACCCTTCAGCCCTACTATTCCATGCTGACTATGTTTCAGTGCCACTTGCCAATGTTTGGCCCATATCCCCCCGCACCTTCCCTATTCATGTACTTATCCAAATGTCTTTTAAAGGTTGCATCTGTTCGTGCATCCACCACTTCCTCTGGACATTCATTCCATACATGAACCACTCTCTGTTTATGAAAACCTTTTCTGGATTCTGTCCCACTTCGTGGATTCATTTCCCTTTCCGTTCGGTTGGTGCAAGTCAAAAATTGAAGCCCAAAATGAAAAAAAAATGAAAAAGGAGTTGAGAAGAGAGCGGTGTACTGGCGGAGTAAGGAGGTTGCAGTCTGGAACAAACTCAATCTTCATTCAGAGAGAGGAGCAGCACCTTCCGAAGCTCGTGTTCCAACTTCTGCATTCAGACAACAGGAAGGCTCTGATTGGCAGGAGGACCTATATCCTTCCGGTCCTCCAGGGCTTCCAATTGGCCCACCAAAAGAAAGTCGCGATGCGTGCGGCGAGGAGCACGCGCAGTATGCTCTCTGGTGATGCTGCTGTTCCTGACAGAATTTGTGTCCAAGTGCCAAGAGAAGTAAAAAAAAGGGGAGATCCACCCTTTCTTCCCCCTGTGATATTTACCTTTCCTACACGCCCCATGACTTTATAAATCGAAATAAGGTCACCAGTCAACTTGTGGTCGTCGATAGGGCGACCAGAAGTGTACTCAGTACTCTACACGTGGTCTCACCAATATCCTGTACAACCTCAACGTGATGTCCCAACTCCTACACTGAACGGTGTGAACAATGAAGGCAAGTGTGCCAAACGCCTCCTTCACCACCCTGTCCAGCAATGATGCAACTTTCAAAGAACTATGTCCCCGATTTGGAGATGCCGGTGTTGGACTGGGGTGTACGAAGTTAAAAATCACACCACCATTGTCCCTCCCAGTCTTTCTCTCACTCCAACCTTTGCCTCCCCCTAGTCTTTCTCTCACCCCACCCTCTGTCCAGCCCCCAGTCTTTCTCTCACCCCACCCTCTGTCCCCCCCCAGTCTTTCTCTCACCCCACCCTCTGTCCCCCCCAGTCTTTCTCTCCTATTACCATTGGTTCCGACTGTTGTCGTGGATAAAATGCAGAGAACGACCAGGAGACGCAGAGAGTTCTTCAAGAAGTAGGTCGTTTATTTGCAAACAAAAAGACCGTGACACTCGAAAAGCAGATTCTCGAATGCCCACAAACCTCAGGGTCTGCAGTTTTAAAATATCTTTTTTTGAATCATGTTTGTGTTAGCTTATCAGCATGTCCAACTATATTTATCAACGTACCTCAGTCTAGCTACACAATAAGCCAGTGATGTTAGTTCCCATTATCTCTTTAGTTGTACATTCTACTTCATGTTATTCCAATGTCTCGGTTAGAGATTTAATGTCAGCTTTTGCAACAACGGTCTTTCATTCTAGACCCTACTTAATATTTTCCTAATGTCATGATTAGATATTTATTGTCAGTAGTTTCAAGCAGACTGACTCTACTCACTAACAATTAGATATTTAATGTCATGTCCCAAATATTTATTGTCCCAATAATGATAGTTAGCAGATGAGGCTAACTTTACTGACTGTGTTATCTCATCTTGCCATAGTGACCTTTCAGCCTCAACCTTACTCTGCTAATTGGTGTAAGAGTGTTCCACTATCCTTTGCAACTGTAGTGGACAGCGAAGAGAGTTACCTCAGATTACAACAGGATCTGGACCAGATGGGCCAATGGGCTGAGAAGTGGCAGATGGAGTTTAATTCAGATAAATGCGAGGTGCTGCATTTTGGGAAAGCAAATCTTAGCAGGACTTATACACTTGATGGTGAGGTCCTAGGGAGTGTAGCTGAACAAAGAGACCTTGGAGTGCAGGTTCATAGCTCCTTGAAAGTGGAGTCACAGGTAGATAAGATAGTGAAGAAGACGATTGGTATGCTTTCCTTTATTGGTCAGAGTATTGAGTACAGTAGTTGGGAGGTCATGTTGCAGTTGTACAGGGCATTGCTTAGGCCACTGTTGGAATATTGCATGCAATTCTGGTCTCCTTCCTATCGGAAAGATGTTGTGAAACGTGAAAGGGTTCTGAAAAGATTTACAAGGATGTTGCCAGTGTTGGAGGATTTGAGATATAGGGACAGGCTGGGGCTGATTCACTGGTGCGTCAGAGGCTTGTGGCGGGGGGGGGGGGGTGACCTTATAGAGGTTTACAAAATTATGAGGGGCATGGATAGGATAAATAGGCAATGTCTTTTCCCTGGGGAGTCCAGAAATAGAGGGCATAGGTTTAGGGTGAGAGGGGGAAAAATATTAAAGAGACCTCAGGGGCAACATTTTCATGCAGAGAGTGGTACATGTATGGAATGAGCTGCCAGAGGAAGTGGTGGAGGCTGGTACAATTGCAACATTTAAGAGGCATTTGGATGGGTATATGAATACGAAGGGGTTGGAGGGATATGGGCCGGGTGCTGGCAAGTGAGACTAGATTGGATGGGGATATCTGGTCGGCATGGATGGGTTGGACCAAAGGGTGTGTTTCCATGCTGTACATCTCTCTATGACTCTATGAACTGGAAATGGTCTCCATGCTCTAACACTTCCCATGCTTTCATGCTCTTTATTTTTAGATAGTATGGAAAATAGAGTCACAGAGCTGTAGAGCACAGAAACAAACCCTTCAGTCTACGTCGACCAGATGCCAGCATGTCGCCTCTTATCCCTCTGAATCTTTCCTATTCATATCCCCATCCAGATGATGTGATTGTACCAGCCCCCACCACATCTGACAGTTCATTCCAAACAATTGTGGCTCTATCTTTTCATCCCGTTGGCATTTGGACACTTAAAATCTGTCAGGAACACCATCCCCATAGAGCATACTGCGCATGTTTGCCAGTGTCAGCAACGCAGTGCGCATGCTTACCAGTGTCAGCAAAACACTGAGCATGCTCATCGCTGTACGCAAAAAAGGCGCGAAACCTTCTTTTGATGGACCAATACGCAACCTTGGAGGACCGGAAGGAGCCTGGTCCTTCTGTCAATCAGAGTCAGCCCATTGTCTGAATGCGGAAGTCGGACCATGAGCTTCTGAAGCTGCAGCTCCTGATCCTCTCTCTCTGAATAAAGATAGAGCTTTACCCAGACTGCACATTCCTTCCTCTGTCCCAGATCTGTGAGTACGGCACTATTTTGCTCCCATTCCATGTCTTTTTCATTCTGGGGTTCAGTTGTTGACTTGCAGCAACTGAAAGAAAAGAGTGTGAATCCGGAAGGGGACAGACTCTGGAAACGCTGGTCCAGGTCTGTGTCTCAATTTGCAAAATAGACAGGAGGTGGAGAAGTCGCCGTTTCAGGTGTAACCCTTCCTCGGGGCTGGGGCTGGGACTGGCTGGAGAAGCTGCAGATGAAGGGGGTGGGAGTGAAATGGAGATGGGTCAAGACAGGTAGAGGCTACGACCTCGTTGGTCAATGGGAGGAATGCATGGGGTTGCTGGCAAAGAACAAGGAGGGAGGTTTTTTTGAAATTGGAAAACTCAACGTTGAGTCCTTCAGGCTGTAGGCTGCCTGGAAGATGAGGTGTGGTCCCTTCAATTTGCAGTTAGGTTCGTTGTGGCAATGGAGGAGGCCAAAGATGGTCATGTCAGAAAAGGGAATTGTAATGGGTGGTGACTGGGAGGTCTGGTCGGCTCTGTGGACCCAGCTGTGATGCTCAGTGAACCGTTCCCCAAGTTTGCGCTCGCTCTCCCCGATATAGAGAGGACCACAATTGGCAAACACAGGACCATGATATGAAATTATAGCTTTGGCTGTGGCAAAGAAAAACAGAAAGGAGGTGCATTGTTTAAATGGAGATGTATTTGAATGTGGAGGAAGTGAGAACTGCAGATGCTGGAGATCAGGCTCAAACATTGTGGTACTGGAAGAGCACGGTAGGTCAGGCAGCATCTCAGGAGCAGGAGTGTTGACGTTTGGGCACGAGCCCTTCATCTAGACTGATGTGTGGATGGGCAAAGAGGCCTCAGTGTCCTCCTACTCCAGTCACTGCCAGTTGTCAGACAGATGTAGGAAGCAATTGGCAAGGCACGTGTTATATTAGCAAGAGGAATTGAGTTCACAAGTGGGATGTCTTCCTGCAGTTAGGGTGTCATTGAGTATATTCAAGGCTGAGGTCATCTGATTTTTGAACAAAGAAGTGGATGTTTGTGGGGGAAGGCGAGAACATGGTTTAAGACCAGTATAGAATGGTTCCAGAGTCATACAGCACAGAAACAGACCCTTTAGTCCAACCTGTCATAGAGATATACAACATGGAAACAGACCCTTTGGTCCAACTCATCCAACTCAACCAACAATCTGGTCCCACCTGTCAGCACCTGGCGCACATCCCTCAAAATCCTTCCCATTCATGTACCCATCCAGATGCCTTTTAAATATTGCAATTGTACTAACCTCCACCTCCGACAGCTCATTCCAAACATGTCCCACCCTCAGTGTGAAAAGGTTGCTCCTCAGATCTCTTCTGTATCTTTCTCCCCTCACTCTAAACCTATGCCCTCTAGTTCTGGACCCACCCCCTCCTGGGAAAAGACCTTGGCTCTTTATCCTATTCATGCCCTTCATAATTTTGTAAACCTCTATAAGTTTACTCCTTAGTCTCCAACGCTCCAGGGAAAACAGCCCTAGCCTCCAAATAGAACAAATCCTCCAACCCTGGCAACATCCTTGTAAATTTTTCTGAACCCTTTCAAGTTTCACAACATCTTACTGATAGTAAGGAAACCAGAATTGCACACAATATTCCAAATGTGGCCTAACCAATGTCCTGTACAGCCACAACATAACTTCCCAAATCCTAAACTCAGAGGATTGGGAGAGTTTTCAAAACCTACAAAAGACAACTGGGAAAGAATGGAGGACAAACGAAACCTTCAAGGGTCAGCTTGGAGGCATCAAGGTCTCAGGACAGGGGGTGGGGATGATCCCAGCTATGGGCCACATGCCAGCAAATGGGACTAGATTAATTTAGGATATCTGGTCAGTACAATTGTGTTGGACAGAAGGGTCTGTTTCTGTGCTGTGTATCTCTATGACTCTGGCATTTGCCAGAGTCAGGAGGTTCATTTTCTCTCTACTTTCAATGTTAATGCCTTGACGTCTCATTTTGCTCCCACCTTCCTGGGGTCGTAAACCATTTTGTGTCTGGTCCTTCCTCAAGAAGCTGCGTGGCAGGTTCACCCTGAATTGACACTTTCTTTTTGCTTCCCAAAATCAGACCTGCTCACTCTCAGCAGTATCCCAGTGTTGTGAAAGATATTAGCTTTCAGGTGGAGGTATCCAAAGTTCAGAGAGACGGCAGTCTTGATGTTTTTGCTTTTCTGTCCCTGTAAGATCCTGAATCAGCACCTTCAGGAGAATTAGTTCGAGCCGAGTGAGAACAGAGGGGGAGAGAGAGTGGGATGGTGCTTTCAATTTTGTGGAATAACAAAAGAAAAGAATATTCCACAGAAAGTAGAATTGCTTGTTCTGAATTTCTACCCTGCACTAATGACCTTTGTAATCTCTTTTTACAGAGCACAGTAGCGCCTCGACATACGAACAAACCTGTTCATGTACAAATCGGTTTACGAACAGGAGCGTACGTAAAATTTTGCTTCAACGTACGTACGAAATTGAAGGTACGAACACAAAAGCTCTCGGGCCCCGCGTGATCTCATTCAGTTCGTCTTTGGCGTGTGCGCTGTGAACAGCCATCCAACCATTCTTACGCTATCCGAACAATGGGAAAAGTTAATTCAGTTCGCGAACTTTTCGGATTAAGTTCATAAGTCGAGGCGCTACTGTATTTGAAAATCTGAAGGCGGAAGTTTCAACATCAACAGATGAAGGGCTTAAGCCCGAAACGTTGACTCTCCTACTTCTCGGATGCAGCCTCACCTGCTGTGCTTTTCCAGCGCCACACTTTTCAATACTGACTCTCCAGTGTCTGCAGTCCTCACTTTGACGTCAATGTCTGACAGTCACTCAATCCATCGGGACCGCAACGGTTTTCATCGATGATTCTGTGAGAAGGAGCAAAGCTTTTTGGTTCCTGTCTAAGTACGTTTTCAGCATCAGCGGGACTGGATGAGAGACCCTACCATTGCAGTGCACTGAGTGTGGAGCCTAAAATAACTATACAGCCTGGAAAGAGGAATTCACAGCAGGGAGTGGCTCCACACTTCGGCCATGGAGAAACGCGAGGAATCCCACCTCTTGGAGAAACCATGGAAGTGTGGTGACTGCGGGAAAGGCTTCCGTTTTCCATCTTCCCTGGAGATTCATCGGCGTAGTCACACCGGGCAGAGGCCATTCACCTGCCCAGTCTGTGGGGAGGCCTTCAGATATTCCTCCACCCTGCTGACCCACCAGCGGATCCACACGCGGGAGACGCCCTACAGCTGCCCCGAGTGCGGAAAGGCCTTTACCCAGGTCTCTGGACTGCAAAACCACCAGTGGGTCCACACAGGGGAGAGGTCCTTCAGCTGTCCCGAGTGCATGAAGGGCTTCAGCAATTCCTCCTCTCTGCTGAGGCACCAGCGGGTCCACACGGGGGAGAGGCCCTTCAGCTGCCCTAAGTGCGGAAAAGCCTTCAGGGATTCCTCCTCTCTGCTGAGGCACCAGCGGGCCCACACTGGGGAGAGGCCCTTCAGCTGCCCCGAGTGCAGGAAGGCCTTTATCCAGGTCTCTGGACTGCTAAACCACCAGTGTGTCCACACAGGGGAGAGGCCGTTCAGGTGCCCAGACTGCAGGAAGGCCTTCAGCAATTCCTCCTCTCTGCTGAGGCACCAGCGGATCCACACGGGGGAGAGGCCCTACAGCTGCCCCGAGTGCAGGAAGGCCTTCAGCAATTCCTCTGCCCTGCTGAGCCACCAGCGGGTCCACACGGGGGAGAGGCCCTTCAGCTGCCCCGAGTGCGGGAAGGCCTTCAGCAATTCCCCCAACCTGCTGAGGCACCAGCGGGTCCACACAGGGGAGAGGCCCTTCAGCTGCCCCGAGTGCAGGAAGGCCTTCAGCAATTCCTCCGCCCTGCTGAACCACCAGCGGGTCCACACCGGAGAGAGGCCCTTCAGCTGCCCCGAGTGCAGGAAGGCCTTCAGCAATTCCTCCGCCCTGCTGACTCACCGGAGGGTCCACACAGGGGAGAGGCCCTTCAGCTGTCCTGAGTGCGGGAAGGCCTTTACCCGCTCCTCCCACCTGCTGAGGCACCAGCGGGTCCACACGGGGGAGAGGCCCTTCAGCTGCCCCGAGTGCGGGAAGGCCTTCAGCAATTCCTCCGACAGGCTGACCCACCAGCGGGTCCACACTGGCGAGAGGCCATTCCCCTGCCCCAAGTGTGGGAAGGCCTTCATCAGCTCCTCCCACCTCCGGAGGCACCAGCGAGTTCACATTCCATCGCAGGGGGATTGAAGGAGTGAAGGCTGAAAGTCCAGTGAATAATGACAATCAGCCCAGCTCCCGGGACTCCCGGGTTTGAATCCCGCTGCAGCAGATGGCGCTATACAGGGTATGGGTTGAAATTGCTCAGTGAGGCAATGCTTCCTCCGGGTTACGGCTATACCAAGGATCCAATTAGAAAGGGACATCTCGGTGCTGACCAATAGTGAAGACAGTGAGGTTGGGTGGGTGTATAAGCGTGAGTGAGTGTGCTTTGATCTTGAGCTGTTTAAAAAGCAGCTACTTTTTCTCTGCCTTTTTGCTGAGGGGGATTTGAAGCTTTAACAAAGTTGGGTCACAATAAAGGTGAAGTGAACTTAACGCCGAGCTCAGACTCTCATTGAAGGCTTTGAGCTCCAAGAGGTTTTGGTTTTAAAGCTACTCATTCCTTTCAGCCTCCTGCACTAAGCTTCCCATGTCGCTTATCAGTTGGATCAGTGAATGAGCAGCCAGTATCGTTAGAAATTGTAAATGTTTCAGGAGTGCAGAATGTGAGAATTCTATTCGAGAGGGTTCAGTAAAGATTTACCAGGATGTTGCCAAGACTGGAGGGAGGGTTTGAGTTATCAGGAGAAGCTGGGACTTTATTCACTGGAGCACAGGAAATTAAGGGGTGTCATCATTGAGATTGATAAAATCATGGGGAGTGGAGGTAAGGGCTCTTCCTTAGCGTAGGGGAGCTCAAGACTAGGGGGCACATTTCTTTAAAGTGAGAGGAGAGAGATTTAAAAGGAACCTGAGCGGCAAGGTTTTGACAGAAGGCAGTTTTCACGTGGAATGAAGTTGGATGAGGATGTGGTAGATGCAGATGAAGTTACAAATTTTAAATGACATTTGGATGAGTACATGAATAGAGGGACATGGGCCAAATGCAGACAAATGGGATCTTATTGAAGTGGCCTTATTGAAACCAGTAGAATTCTGAAAGGGGCTTGACAGGATTGATGCGGATAAAATGCTCCTTTGTGGGGTGAGTCATAGAATGCCAACAATGTGGGAGCAGGCCATTCAGCCCATTTATTCCATGCTAGCCCTTCGAAGAGCATCTCGCCCACATCCATCCCATGGCCCATCAACCCTAAATTGCACATCTAGGGTCACTATGGGTAATTTACCACAGCCAATCCACCCGAACCTTTACACTCTAATCTATAAATTACCTTCTCAAAAATGACATTTAAATGTAGAGTTTTTCTCTAAGCAAAACGTCAGTCTGACTCAACATTCGGGTGCAGTCAGAATTCACACTTATTGTCAGAAAAGCTCTGCATTTGAATGACATTCTTGAGTAGGTAACAAAAAACAAGTTCTGGGATTAACATGCTAAAGAACAGAAACCCATTCTAAAGGTGAAAAGATTTAATCTAAAATTGTTTGATGTGTCACATTTCCATGACACTAGAATCCTTTCGATATAAATTGTGATCATGATCTCATTCTCCACAGCCACCTGATGAAGGAGCGGCGCTCCGAAAGCTAGTGCTTCCAAACAAACCTGTTGGATTATAGCCTGGTGTTGTGCGATTTTTAACTTTGTCCATGGGATACACATGAGTTGTGGGACTGGTAACAGTTCTTATTTTGTGATCTATTCCAAGTGAAATTTCTCCTCTGCGCAGGCACGGGTGAACAGTTTGTTTTTTGTGCTTTGCGCGAGATCGGGCTAGCAGCTTTTAAATCCTTATGTTAAGCAGTCGAAGTAAACTGTCGATCAGCAACTGTATTCCGAGAGTGGTACTTCCAGCTCTGGTAATCCTGTTGCATCAGAGAGAGGGAGAGGATGTCACATCTAAAGAGCAGACTGAAAAGTTATTTCACTTGTTGAGTCAGTTCCTCCCTCAGATGAGACTGGATATTGCTTTTAATGGATCATAATTAAATGCTACAATGGAACATCTTAAATTTGAGGAGGTTTGAAAGGGCAAACAAAACAGTTTCTTTGAAAAGAGATATTGTTCCATTTCTAATCTTGGGTGACCCATGAGACATTTTTACTGAGCGCCATAATCATCTTCCTGCTGGATTTTTTTCAGGGCAAGCAATTTCTGGTGAGAGAAATTCTGCATCCTGGGAAGGCGGGGAAATTAACATAAAAACAGGCTGTTAAAAGCATTTTAACTGTGGGTCCACGAGCTTTCGTGGGAGCAGTGCATTTGCCAAAAACATTTCGGAGGAATTCTGTCGAACTGTTGGACTGAAAGTAGTTTCCCCACTGAACGTTAAACAGGCATTGAGAACGTTGCGCATTATAGTGTGTTCCTGAGGACCGGAGGAGGATTGAACTTGCCAACGTGAACCACACTTTGCAGAGAGAGGAAATTTCTCCGGATGGAAGAGGTTGATGGAAGTCAACAATTGTCAGATTATTTCATGAAAATAACAGCTGGTATAGGGAACACCTAGAAGAGGGGCGTGTGTAATGAGTACACAGAAACAAACTCTTCAGTCCAGGCCAGCCAGATATCCTAAATTAATCTAGTGACCCATTTGCCAGCATTTGGCCCATATCCCTCTGAATGCTTCCTATTCATATCCCCATCCAGATGTATGGTTTTCTTTGGAGAATACTTGGGTGAGAGCCAAGATATGCTATTACTCAGCCTTTTCCCACTGAGCTTGACCTTTCCTTCATGTTAATTGGAGCTGGAAAAGCCTGAAAGCTGAAAAGGATTTCCTGGGGAAAAAAAACTTTTCCTTTCAGTCGCTACAAGTCAATAATTTATAGAATCCCTGCAGTGTGGGAAGAGGCCTTTCGGACCAACCAGTCCACACCAACTCTCCGAAGAGCAACCCATTCAGACCCATTTCCCTATGACTCTACACTTACTTCTGAGTAATGCACCTAACCTACACATCCCTGATTACAATGGGGAATTCACCTAACCTGCACATCTTTGGATTGTGGCAGTAAAACCCACGGCCCTTGAGCCCAGCATTAAAAATAAATGGAAAAATGGTAGTGGCAAAAGAGAGTGCCGTACTCACAGAAGTGGGACAAAGGAGGGAAGTTGCAGTCCGGCGTGAAGGTGAATCTTCATTCAGAGGCAGAGAATCAACAGCAGGTTCAGAAACTCATGGTGCACCTTCCGCATTCAGACAATATGGGGGGTTCTGATTGGCAGGAGGACCGGTCTTCTTCTGGTCCTCCTTGGCATTCTATTGGTTCGTCAAAAGTAGTTCGCGCGCCTTTTCGGCGGACAGCAAGAAGCATGCGCAGTGATTTGCTGACACCAGCAAATATACGTTATGCCTTACTGACACCGAGGAGCATGCGCAGTATGCTCTGTGGAGATGCCGTTATTACTGATGTTTTTAAGCGTCCAAATGCAAATCGGAAAAAAAAAGGATAGAATCACATTTTTTCCTGTGGCTTAAGATTTTATTCCTTTTGCATTCTGTCTGGCCGTTCCATACATGTACCACCCTGTGTGTGAAAAGACTGCCCCTTAGGTCTCTTTTATATCTTTCCCCTCTCACCCTAAACCACATCATTCCAGATGAAGGGCTTGTGCCGATAGGTCAACTTTCCTACTCCTTGGATGCTGCCTGACCTGCTGTGCTTTTTCAGCACTGCACTTTTTGACTCTGATCTCCAGCATTAGCAGTCCTCACTTTCTCCACTTCCCAATATATCACCATTTAAACAATACACCTCATTTCTGCTTTTTTTTTCCACAGCAAAGACTAACTTCACACTGTGGTACTGCACTTGCCACATGTTTGAGGCACAGACCTGGACCAGCTTTTCCAGAGTCTGGCCTCTTTCTGGATTCACTCCCTTTCTTTTCAGTTGCTGCAAGTCAACAATTGGATCCCAGCTGAAAATGTGTTGCTGGTTAAAGCACAGCAGGTTAGGCAGCATCTCAGGAATAGGAAATTCGACGTTGAGCATAAGCCCTTCATCAGGATGTTTCCTGAAAAAGGGCTTATGCTCGAAACGTCGAATTTCCTATTTCTGAGATGCTGCCTAACCTGCTGTGCTTTAACCAGCAACACATTTTCAGCTGTGATCTCCAGCATCTGCAGACCTCATTTTTTACTCGAACAATTGGATCCCAGCAAGAAAATAAAAGAAATAGAAAAGGGAGTGAGAGTAGTGTGTGCTGTTGGACAGACGAAGGAAATTACAGTCTTGGATGAATCTCAAACTTCATTCAAAGAGGGAGGAGCAGCAGCAGCTTCAGAAGCTCATGGGTCAAGATTGAAGTCGTGCTGGAAAAGCACAGCTGTTCAGGCAGCATCCGAAGAGCAGGAAAATCGACATCTCGGATTCAGACAATAGGGCTGCTCTGAATGGTAGGAGGACCAGACTCCCTCCGGTGTTCCAGTGCTCCTCATTGGTCCGGCCGCTAATACTATTCTTCCTATTACAGGGCGGCCACAGGTGTACTCAGGACTCCAGAAAAATGGCCTCACCAACATCCTGTACAACCTCAACATAGAACAAAGAAAATTTACAACCCAGCAATAGGCCCTCCAGCCCTCCAAACCTGAGCTGATCCAAATCCCCTGTCTAAACCTATTGCACAATTCCTGAATCTGTATCCATCTGTTCTCCAATGACTCATGCATCTGTCCAGATGCACCTTAAATGAATCTACCGTCCCTGCCTCTACTACCTCTGCTGGCAATGCGTTCCAGACACTTATCACCGTCTGAATAATGTACTTTCTGTGTGCATCTCCAACATGATGTCCCAACGCCTGTACTCAGCATGGGAACAATGAAGGCAAGTGTGCTGAACACCTTCTTCACCCCCCTGATCTACCAGTGATGTAACTGCCACGAACAATGAACCTGAACACCTTCAGGTCTTTGTTCCACAACACGACTCGGGCCCTACCATTACCTGCTCAAGTCTTGCCCTCCTTTATTTTAGCAAAATGCAACTCCTCACTGATATCCGTACCCCTCTCATACACACACACACTCTCTCAGACATACACATACACCACCCTCTCAACACACACACCCTCTCGCAAGTTCATACTCCATCACAATCTCACTTTATCAAGCAGGCACACATGCTCTCACACACACTTCCCTGATGAAGGGATGTTAGGATATTATAGAAGCCCATGAGAGGACAGAGATGTAGTTACTTCTTAGGACATTGGGGGCGCTGTGAACCTATAGTTTAAAATGATGACCAAAGTAATTTTTAATTCTGGGATTATTGCCATAACAACTAACAAAGCTGATGTTCAAATGAAAGAACATCAGCAAGGTCAATTTTGCCTGCTAAACTAAGTGATTAGATTAAGGTAAACTATGTGATAAAAAGACTAGGAAAAATGTCTCAATCATAGTTATTCTTTGTGTCCATGATACAGAATGTTCCTAATATATGTAAAGCCTTTGTAAAAATGTTTCCAGAATACATAGAACCTTTGTTTGCAAATTATACCATTTTGAAGAAGGCTTTTGTTTGTGAAAGATCACGTTGCATGAATTGAGATTAGAAAATAATATAACTAATGGAGCTTATCGATAGATTTTCAGAACTTGTACATTTTCTCCAGCGAACCATTCGATCTTTCGTGCTTCGCTGTAACAGCTAAGTTTCTGCTGCTAAATAAACGTACCTGCTTTTTATCAAATAATTGGGTAAGTGTGGTCACTCCTTAAAAGAACACGCTTGGACGAATTCCGTCCTAACAGATGGTGACCCTCTAAGTGGAGGAGGAGACCACAGGTTGGCAGATTGGGAGGCAGACAAATTTTTCGGCCGAAACTTTAAGGTGAGGAAGCGCCTGTTACATCAAAAGCTTCCAGTAGTTAACTTTTGAGTTAGACATTTGTCTGCTTTTTAATCCTCACCAACTTGAAATTGAATTGATTTGGACACAAAGGTACAGAATCTTAGCTGGTAAGTCACTTTAAATCTTCTAGTGTTAATTTCTCTCCGATGTTAAAATTCTTCTAGGTGAGAGGAACCGCGGACCCCGTCGTGCACACTAAAAATTCTTAGAAGTGAGGAGTCTCCGCCGTTAAAATTCTTCTAGGTGAGGGGATTACCTATCTCTGCCGTGCAAATGTAAAAGTCCTAGAAGTGAGGAGGGAAAGTGTCGTAGAATTTGTCTCCGCCAGTTTAAAATTCTTCCAAGTGAGGGGTGTGGCTAACCTTGATGCGCAAAGTGTACACTAAAAATTCTTGGGAGTGAGGAGACTTACAGTAGGAATTAGTCTGAACCGTTTCCTTGTAGGGATTTTTTCCGCTCAGACGTCTATTCTTAAAGACGTACTGTTTTGAAAGCGGATTCCAATAGGGAAAAGAGTCAGATGATTGAAGTGGATATCTGAATTTGTATGTTTATGTAAGTATGTGATAAAGGGGCCGGCCAGAATAGGAAGAACGAACAGAAGCTGCTAATATAAATGACTATGTGTATGTATGAGTAAAAAATCTATTCGTTATAAGAGAGAGAGAGTCTCTGGGTGTGTAAAATCTGTGTGTTTAAGTATTTTTAAGTTTGTAAAAATCTGTGAGAGTAAGAGAGTTTCTGTGTTTGTGAAGATCTAAGTGTGTATAAGAATCTCTGTGTGTGTAAAACTGATTGCGAGAGAAGGGTAGTCTCTGTGTGTATGTGAGAATTTGTGTGTGTGTAAGAATCTTTTTGTATAAAAATCTCTAAAAAAAGAATCTGAGTGAAAATTTGTATGGGTCTGTGAAAGTAAGAAACTGTGTCATATCTCAAAGAGAGAGAATTTTACTGCTGCAAGCTTTATCAGTGTGTCTGTGTGTGAACAGAAGGCTTCTCAGCTAACAAGCAGTTTAACACTTTGTGCTCTGGCTTGAATTCATCTGTTTGTTAATGGTTTTAAGTTTGAAACTTGTTGTTTGTCATTTGATTCAGTGTGCTTTTTTTTTGATTGTAATTTTATGAATGCTTAACGTGATTTTCTTTCAGGATAGAATTTTAATAGATATTGAGAAAGGAGAAAAGATTAGTTGGTAACTGATAAGGTTAAACCCCATTTTTTGAGAGAAAATTTAATGTTTAATTGAAAGTAGTATAAGGTGGACAGCAGAAAAATTTATTTTTGACAACAGCTTACAGTGAGAAAAAGGAGAAAGTATCAAAGAAAGATAGAAACAGAAACAAAGGGAGGGCAAGCTTAGAGTCAGATAAGAGAAAATAAGATGGAGGAATTAAATTTTGGACCACCAAAATTGCGCCACCTCAGGACAGAATGTCCTGGAGTTCCCTGGTGGAGACTCAGTCTAGGTGGGAATATGACCCTAGCGGGTCGACTGCTATTGGACTGTGTAGCTTTACAGAAAGAAACTTTAGACCTAGTCTTAGGACAGGCTTTAAATCAAAAAGAACTTATTATAAAAAGATTAAGGAGACTTTTCAGAATGTTACATTAATGACTAGAGGGTCTCCGAGAGTCTCCTAATACTTTAGTACGCCAAGTGATTGACTTGGGCAAACCCCCTACCAAGGGGATAAGTAAGGACACGAATGAGTCACTGGGGTGGAAGACCAAATTTGTGGTAACTTTTACACCACAATGGGATTTGAACTGTTTGGTAGCGTCTGTGTACATCCCCCCGGAGTTAAAAAATAATGAGTCCAACCCAGCACCTGTAACGACAAACCCAATAACACAGACAGGGAAGGTTTTAGAAGACGTTAAGAAACTTATTGAAAAAAATAATACATTTAAAGAAGCTCAAAGAAAAATACAGAATCTGGATAAGAATCTTAAGCTGTGGAGGAGCAGAAACTGGTTCCCCGCAGATGACCAACTGTTTTTTACAGCTGCTGATTTTGACGAATTTCAATCAAAAATTAAAGATAATTTGACAGAGAGAAAAGAGGAAGCAAAGGAAAATGTTTTTAGTAAAATCAAATTGTCAACGAAAGTAGATGATGAGGACGTCTATCTACGGGAATTATTGGCACGATTCCAGAGCCACTTACTAACGCTGCCCACTATTGAGACTGCAGAGTTAGCTGGGGATAGACAGGGCAGATTTGATTATGTTCTATTATAAAAAAAGTTTTCCATCCGACTATTCCAATGTTCTTATAAATATAGAAGAGACAGTAGGTAATTGTGCTCAAAATTTATCACACCAGGTAACACGTTGGAAAACAAAATTAATATTTCATAAAAAAATCTTGTTTAGAGTGCATTTTATTGGATAGGGTCCAAAAAGCTTGGGATGTCTGTATTGTGGGAATCAGGACAGTAAAGCAACCAAATTAATATGGAATTTAGTAATCAGTTATGAAATACAAACTGATTTTAATAATTAATGTTCTAAATTAATAATTGTTGATTCAATTTCAAAATATAGTATTAAAGCTGCAGATAAGGATTATAAGCGAAGCAATTTCTAGTCCAGATATTAGAGTATTTGTATTATGGGATTCGGCTATAGCTCAGACACTCTATTTTGCGTGAGTAAAGTTTTTAAAACATTACGAAAAAAAGCTTTGAACTTTGGTATAATTACTGAACCTATAAAGTTCCCTTTTATGTACTCCGTGTGTCAGTCCATAGCAAGTACAATTTCCAAATAAATTGTAAATATGTTTTAATGTATATCTTTTTATGGTTTGGCAGTCATTGACTTTCAATTTTTTTTTCTTTTCTCTCTGGTTTCCATTGCCACTGGTGTGAGAATTGCTTGTGGTTTATAATGATTTTTTTTCCATAGACTGTGGCTCCCAGGTGTGTGTGTGTGTGTGTGTGTGTTTGTGTGTGTGTTTCTATTTGGACGAGGAACGCCCATTGAGTTTAATTCACAGTTGTGTAAGCGACATTGAGATATTTTTAAAATTAAAACAATATAGAGCCAAAATATGTAGTGCCCTGGATCCAGTATTATGTTGACAGTGACTTCATGGTCAAGTTGCAGACAGAGTTAATTTTTCTTTTAACCAAAATAACAAACTGAAGTTCCAGAACAAACAGAGATAGATAAAGAAAAATGGAAGGTGAAGGAGACAAAGGGAAGAGGAACAAAGAGAAGGACGGATAGAAGGATTGCGAGAAATAAGGGTTAGGGGTAAGGAGATTCACAAAAGGACTGTGGAAAGAGAGGGAGAGTGTGTGTACAGCTAGCAAAACAATTAACACCTTATGGTTTGGTTTGAATAAATATTTGTTGATGATTGAATGAGTAAGTTTTATTCACTGAAGCGTGAGTTCCAGGATTGTTTTAAATGTGAGTTTTATGAAAACTTAACATGATTAAACTGAGTGTCTAACTGTCTTTTTCTTTTATCTTTTTACATACAAAATATGTGAAGGTCAGTTGAAGTTTAAGTTCAACAGTGGGTAGTTGTAAAAACAAAAACTTCCATGGTTATTATCTGTGACCTTGGATTCGACCATTGTGCATGCGTTAGAAGTTTTTAAACTGGAATTGACAAATTGTTGTAAGACATCTCTGATTATTTTAAGACCTAAAGTATTTTAATTGAGTAATGATTGACCAGAGTACTTAAGAAAACTAATTTTGGATCTAAAATGGGGAACTAAAACTGAGTGATCACAATGGTCTTCAAAATTGGTAACTGTATGCATTTTACATTTTGAAAATTGAATACTGGATAAATGGACGTAAATATATAAATATGCTTACAAGTTAGTTACAGGCATTAAAGTAAGACAAGCATGAATTGGTAAATTGGTGTTTAAGGATATGGGAATCTAAGGACATTGCAATATTTCTCAGAATAAAGGAAAAGGGAAGAACGTAATGACTTGTAACTTTGGAAAGTACCGATAGGAGACGAGGAGATTAGGTGAGTCTGTGTTCCCCTCACTAGTGGGGAGGTCGGAACATATAAGAGGAAATAACGGTCTTGGTTGAGAATTTGATAGATTAATCTGTTCTGAAAATCCTATGATAAAAACCCAGTATGTATATGTGGGCTGGTTTAATGTCTAATTTAAATATACTATTTACTAGGGAAAAAAGGAAACTTATATGGGGATACTGGAGCGCTCGTCTGTTGAAAGCATTGTGTTACGGAAAGTGAAACCTGCTGCTGTTCTTTCCTCCCTCCCTCTCCAGATAGTCTTCTACTTCAATGCGTTTTGTTATTTTTTGTATTTTCTCGCCACATTGTAAATAATTATCAAGCTATTCACATAAAGTGACTGGAATGATGTATCTTTTGTTTGTGTTAACAAGACATTTGCACCATCCGGAGTTGTTCGCAGTTTATCAAAATAATCAAACAGCATTTTTTTTCTCTCAATTTAATATTTAGTTTTGTGGAGGAAGTTTAGTAGGTCTCTATGTCTGTCTTTTCTAAGACCTGCAGGCAAGCATTTTTACATGATCCATCGTGCTACTGCTTTAGCCTCAGTAATCAATGATTTTGAGATGCCAATATTCTGCCATCGGTTTTGCTTAGATTCTGAGCTGAGCTTATTGCGTGGAATGGGTGTTGAAACTCTATCTATTCAAGCTTCGCACTCTACAGTGAATGAAATCATTATGGTATCAATTTTGCTAAATGGTTTATTTGCACAAGGTTGATTCGAAATTTAGTTCTAGAGGGAAATGGGATTTTCTGAAGAGGAATAAATTTTAAGTCTTAAGGATGCTTGGATGATAGAGTAATATTATATTTTTGTATTACAAAGTCTGGATTTAAATTTCTGGTTGTTTTATAGTACTTTTCACAGCTATTCACTAACAGGAGGGATTCAGTCCTGGTCTCACAGATTTTGTGCCAATTCCTAATACAACTGTGGTCAAACACCTAATTTTAATTCCACAATTCCAAACCTGGTTATGACGGTTCTAGGAAAGATGAGATAAGAAATCAGATAGATTTTTCCATATTGGTAATATAACACTATGTACTAAAATGTTGCATTTATATTCCTACAGACTTCAAGTCAAGCACTTTCTCTTCATTTTTTCAATTATGCAGATCTGATGGTGGCTAAAACCTTTTAATACTTTGAACAGGTCTTCGTTAATAAGCATCTGGACACATACCTAGTAGGCTGTACAAAGACAGCTAGGATTAACTTTAGCTTTTTCATTCACTAAATTTTAGTTGTGGTTAAGAGTAAGGGACTTATTCCCCTTGTTCACTATTAAGTACTGGATATGAATTTAGTACAAGATTTCAAAAAACTGGAAGATGACCCTACCCCTGTTGAAGGAGGAGCTTATGGGTCTGTAATTAATTTGTGAATGGATAATGGGTATGGGTTACAGTACAAATACCAGACGCTAATCTCTTCTGAGATTCAGCAACAGATCACAGGTGAATCTTGCCTAGTTTAGTAAATTAGGACTATCTTTCAGAAAGGAGGTGTATTTGCAGTTTTTGAGAAGATATGTAGCTCAGGTTCTAAGTTTACTCACTGAGCTGAAAGGTTTGTTCTTGAACATTTTGTCATCACGCATTGTTAGGAGGGGCACGGAAAGTGTTTGTAAAGAGAGAGAGGACGAGTGACAGAAGCAGAAGGCGAAATTGGCGATAGCTGCGGTTGATGGGGTAATTAGGAGAGAAATTGAAAGCCAATTGTATATAGAATTAGAGTGTAAATCAATCTGCAAATTATATAGTCCAAACTAACTAGCTATCATGGTCACTAGCAGGATCACTAACAAAATTGGATTAAAAAGTTACTTGTTAAAATCAGATGGGGTATCAATATATTACATAAATTTCCAAAAATGAGATTTCTGAATTTATCATTGCATGATTAAGATTGCTCGCAATTGATGTTTTGAATTATTGCTCTGTCAATAGCAACAATTGAGTACTTGCTGCCCTACTTAAAGAAGAGCAATACATTTAGTAATTTCAAAACCAACAGATCAGTAAAATTTGTACCAAATAGTTGCAAGTATGTGTAAAATCACCAGAAGATTGAATCAATTACATTTTTTACCTGGTACAGAGCAGACCAATACATCTAGCTTTGCTAATCCATCCTTACAGAATTCAATGCTGTATCAATCTCAATTTAGGCTGAAAACGTTTCTACAGTTTATGCCAACAAAACTCTGTCACTATCCAGCAAGCAGCATGTTTCAAGGGTAGCACAACTAGTTAAATCTCCCTATTGGAGATGGAATGACACGGTATGCTTCTGTGCAGTGTTCCATCACTATTGGCAAAGCTCATACACTAGAAAAGCAAACAAGTCAGACAGAATTGGTGACTTTCTGGCTGCATGTCAGTAGCTTCTGTTGTTGGGGGGGGGGGGGGGGGGGGGGACCCTTGGTTTACGCATCCCTGCTGCTATTTTTATTACCTGTGGTTATTGTTATGTGTGTGCCATGTATCAGGGACGCTGGTGACACGAAGGATTGACCATGACCTGACGAGAAAGGATGACTCAACACCTGCATACTGGTGCTCCGCAGCAGTGCTGAAGGAGCCTGTGATGGGGGCAGCTCAGGGAAGGATTACGGAATCAGAACCAGAGAGGATGGAGGAGACATGTCTGAGAGAGAAGCGCAGGACAACTTATGATTTTACTTTATAAAAGTATCTCTCATTTCTAATCTTTTTTTCGAGATTCTGACAGTGAAGGCAGTAGTCCAGAGACCCCCTAGTTGTTTATTTTATTTCCTCCTCTCCCGTTACAGATTGGAGACAGTTAAATTTGTGCCTTAATAGTCAGGAATTTTGAAGTGCTGTGTGTCTTGAGGCTTGAGAGACTATTGATCACGCAAGAGATTCCTAAACATCGTCTGGTATCGAGAGCCACTGATCACTATGATAAGCCAGGTGCCACTGCCCTGTACGTTGAAATGAATGTGGATTGCATTGGTCATTGAGGAACGACTGGTTAGCCAATGACGGGTAAGATTCCTCGAGCTGAGGGACAACCTAAGACAGGCACAGTCGCGCATTGACTTTCAGAAGTGGTGGCCTGTGGACATGTGGTTTTAACGGATGCCTGGCCTTGGCATCTGTCTTGGGAATCTGGACTAGTCTCTGGCTTGCTGAGCAGCAGATATAAGTAAGTTGTGGACACAGCACATTATATTCACATTGTTTTTGATAAAATAAATAATAAATGCAAGCTGTGCGGCTGATTTTGAAGCCGATTTAAATCTATTACAAGAAAATTCGGCATTGTGCCAGTAATATGAAAATCTATTTTGGGATTTCATGAGATAGTATAGTGTGACCGGTTAATTGGTGGGTGTACAATCTGGTGTTCTTTGGACAACTGACCTTCACTCTACAAGCATCCAAGCTCATTCATTTTTTTTTTCTCTATGGTTCTCTACTATTTGTTATCATGCTCATTTATACTTTATATTTTGTTAATTTTAATAAAGTTTTTGTAGTTCTTTTGTGAAAATAAGAATAATTTAGAATCAAATACTAATTGTTGATTTTTTTGTAGTAAGATGCTGCTTAGGGACCCCTACACTCTTAACTGATGTCTCCTTAGAACCAGACGGCCAGGTCAAGATGATATGTTCAGAAAAGCAAAAAGGACACGAAGAATGCATCCGTAGACACACCTGGCCCCGGGTGCCGCACAATATTGCGTTTGTAACGGTTTATGTTGTTATGGCCTCTGAAGAGGCCAAGGGGGGGAATGTTAGGATATTATAGAAGCCCATGAGAGGACAGAGATGTAGTTACTTCTTAGGACATTGGGGGCGCTGTGAACCTATAGTTTAAAATGATGACCAAAGTAATTTTTAATTCTGGGATTATTGCCATAACAACTAACAAAGCTGATGTTCAAATGAAAGAACATCAGCAAGGTCAATTTTGCCTGCTAAACTAAGTGATTAGATTAAGGTAAACTATGTGATAAAAAGACTAGGAAAAATGTCTCAATCATAGTAATTCTTTGTGTCCATGATACAGAATGTTCCTAATATATGTAAAGCCTTTGTAAAAATGTTTCCAGAATACATAGAACCTTTGTTTGCAAATTATACCATTTTGAAGAAGGCTTTTGTTTGTGAAAGATCACGTTGCATGAATTGAGATTAGAAAATAGTATAACTAATGGAGCTTATCGATAGATTTTCAGAACTTGTACATTTTCTCCAGCGAACCATTCGATCTTTCGTGCTTCGCTGTAACAGCTAAGTTTCTGCTGCTAAATAAACGTACCTGCTTTTTATCAAATAATTGGATAAGGGTGGTCACTCCTTAAAAGAACACGCTTGGACGAATTCCGTCCTAACAAGGGCGTTTCCCCGGAACGTCAATCTTCCTGCTCCTTGGATGCTGCCTGACTTGCTGCAGTACCACACACTCAATCCTAAACCTACTACCCTCTAGTTCTGGACTGCCCCATCCAAAGGAAAATATCACATCCATTTACCCTATCCATGCCCTTCATGATGATATAAAAGCATATAAGGTCACTCCTCAGACTCTGGCAAGCTGCGGAAAACAGTCCCAACCTGAACTGGTCTCTCCTCACCCGGGTCACCAAGACACATACCTGAGGTGGTAAAGTCTGCTCCCTCTCTGGATTCACTCCAGTTGCTACAAGTGAGCCTGCTCCATCATTCATTAAGATCATGGCTGATCTATCCATCGTCTCATCTCCTTCTCCCTGCACTGCCGCAAGGAACCCCTTAATTCCCTTACCAGGCCAAATCCCACCCAACTGTGTCTTGAATATACTTAATGAAGCTGCCTCTATTGCTTCCTTGGCCAGAGTATTCCATAGATTTTGATGAAGGGCTTTTGCCCGAAACATCGATCTTCCTGTGCTCTGGATGCTGCCTGACCTGCTGTGCTTTTCCAGCACCACTCTAATCTAGATTATTCCATAGATTCACGACCCTCTGGGAAAAGCAGTTCCTCATCTCTGTCTGAAAGCTACTCCCTCTAACCTGGAGGCCTAGTGTCACCCACCAGCAGAAATGACAGGACAAGGTAGGACTTCATCCCCACAGTGCAATGACATTGGGAAGATGTTTCCATTGGTAGGAGAGACGAGGACCAGAGGACACAGCTTTAAGAATAAAGTGAAAACCTTCAGGAACAGAGATAAACGATGTCTCCTTTTCTGCTGACAGCGAGGAGCATGGACAATGTATTGGTGACATGAGCGAGCAGGTGCACTGTTGTTCACACCGAGGAGCAGTCGCAATGTGCTCTGTGGCGATGCTGTTGTTGTTGACAGATGTTAAGTGTTCAAATGCCAAGAGGAGAAATAAAGGGTAGAGCCACAGTTTTTTTTTCCCCTATGAGGCTCAACATTTTATAGCTGGCTGCTCAACTTTTTCTAAAATGTCTTTTCCCCAGAGTAGGGGTGAGGTTCACAACTAGAGGGCATAGATTTTGGGTGAGAGCAGAAGGATAGAAAAGGTACCGCAGGGGCAACTTTTCCATGCAGAGGATGGTGCATGTATGAAATGAGCTGCGAGAGGAAGCAGTGTGGGCTGCTATAACTACAACATTTAAAAGGCATCTGGATAGGTATATGAATATAAAGGGTTCAGAGGGATATGAGCCAAGTGCTGGCAAATGGGACTACATTAATTTAGGATATCTGGTTGGCATGGACAGGTTGCACCAAATGAATGTGTTCTCATGCTGTACAACTCTGTGACTCTAAATAATAAAAAGTATTTATTTTCAAATACCAAACTATCTCCATGTTAACAAGGCTTAGTTCACCACATACTTTACTAACCATTCTCAACAGGTCCTGCCCCTTCAATGACTGAGGAACATATACATGCTGGTGCATAGTATCCTTCACTAGTATTTACACACTACCCTCAGCAATTGCACAAGTAACAGCAAAGGGCAAACAGCACAAGGATTAAACACACTGAGGGGTAAACAGCACAAGGATTAAACACACAGTGAGGGGTAAACAGCACAAGGATTAAACACACAGTGAGGGGTAAACAGCACAAGGATTAAACACACAGTGAGGGGTAAACAGCACAAGGATTAAACACACAGTGAGGGGTAAACAGCACAAGCGCCAGTAAAAGCAGATGGAAAGTGAGTGTAAAATGTGACTATGACAGGACAGGCCCCACATTCCTTCCCCTCCGTCCCCCCCACAACCTGCCTCACCTTTCACCTCCCGGGCCCAGTACCTTCCAGGTGGCCCCATAGTTGACACAGGGGCCGCCCCACGACCAGTAGAACTCCACCACCCAGGCGCCCGACCAGTTCCCAAGCAGGTCCTTAACCCCATCCGCCTCCAGAATGTTCACCGGCTCCTGGCTGCTGTACAGCCGGCCGGTGTGGCCGTGACACAGCAGCTGCGCCAGGAAGGCGGCGGCGGCGGCCAGTGCCGGGTGTCTGCCCCGGGCCGCACGGCGCCATTTTCCTAACGGCCGCCCTCCCGCCGCTTCCTCGCTCGAGCGACTTCTCCTCCCAACCGCCTTCGCCCCCGCGTGACGTCTGCACGGGGGGATGGGCGGGGCCGGGGGAGCCTCACCGTCACCAAGCAACAGCCACCTCGCGCTACAACTGCTCATTCACAAAAACAAACTCTCCTGTCTCGCTCTGCAGCTGCAGGGGGGGACACTGCCACGTTTCGAGGAGCCCTGTCTACATTGGGAAAGCTCACCGCTCCATTTAAACAGATATTCCCACATCTAACGGAACGGCCTCATATCTAAAGGGGGCAATCTGCATTTTAAAGGGACATGGACATTTTAACGGTATTTCTGCAAATAAAGAAATTTAAATGGACGAGATTACATTTCAAAGGGATGTGGGCACATTCAAAGGGATATCTTAATATATAAAGTGACGCAGTTATATCTAAATGAATTTACATTTCTAAGAGACGTTGCCCTGTTTATAAGTAGAGACAATAGCTGTGAATACTGTCTGTGCCCCAATGTTCAGTCAGACTGACATTTTTCTCAGAAAAGCTCTGCACTTAAATTACATTCTTGAGAAGGTAATTTATAGATTAGAGTGTAGGTTAGGGAGAATTGGCCGTGCTAAGTTACCCATAGTGACCAGGGATGTACAGGTTAGGGTGGATTGGCCATGGGAAATACGGAGTAAGGGGTTGGGTGTGGGTGGGATACTGTTCAGAGGGCCAGAGTGAAATAGATGGGCTGAATGGCCTGCTTCCACATTGTCGGAATTCGAGACCCTCCCCACAAAGAGGCATTTTATCTGCATCTATCCTGTCAAGCCCCTTTCGGAATTCTACTGGTTTCAATAGAGGCTGCTGCCGCTGGAATACAGAAAATGTACCATTTATTTGTTGGTATCACTGCTGCCTCACAGCGCCAGAGCCCCGGGTTCAATTCCTCTCCCACATCTGCGTGGGTATCCTCCCACAGTCCAAAGACGTGCGGGTTAGGGTGAATTGGCCACGCTAAATTGCCCCGTAGTGTTAGGTGACTGCGAATGGGGCTGGGTGTTTTGCTCTTCGGCGGGTCGGTGTGGACTTGTTGGGCCGAAGGGCCTGTTTCCACACTGTAGGGAATCTGATCTAAAGTTCTGGAATTTATATATTGATGAACTAAAACCTGCAACCTGTTTTAAAAGATGAAGGACTCAGCAGTGATCCAGGTTTGTTCCAAATATTGCGTCGGTTGCATGACGCTGTGATCTGTTGCTATTAATTCTGTGCCTTATGATCCTGCAGCACAGCTCCCCGCAGAAGGAGCAGCGCTGCAGAAGCTAGTGCTTCCAAACACACCTGGGTGGGCGGGGTTTACCAGGAGCGGCGGGGTTTAGCCTTGGGGCGGGTTTTAGCGGGAGGGTGTTGCTCATGGGCGGGGCGTGTCTCGTGAAAGGAACGCGCGCTAGTAGGCGGGGCGATACGGTGCGTTGAGCCTGGAGGCGCGCGGCTTTGTGGGCGGTTGCTCGTGGGGGAAGGGGGCGTGGTTTTTATTCGCGCGGGGTCCAGGGAAGGGGTGGGTTTTGGTGCGGAAGGGGGAAGGAAGTGTGGTTCCAAGAGGTGGGGCTTTGTCTCGAAGGGGCAGGGTTTACAAGCAGCGTTCGGAAGGGGCGGGGTTTACGAGCTGCGTTCGGAAGGGGCGAGATTCACTATCTGCGTTCGGAAGGGGCGGGTATTACGAGGTTTGTTCGGAAGGGGTGGGGTTTACGTGCTGCGTTCTGAGGGGGCGGGGTTTACGTGTCGCATTGGCGCCGGAGGGGGCGGGGCCGAGGCCGTCCCGAAGACGGAAGTGTGTCCGCGGCCTATTGCCTCCGCTGGAGTCTCGGCTGCAGCAAGTAAGGTAAAACTTTATCAGTATTTCCTTTTACAGAGTTTGTATTTAATAACCAGTAATGGCTACTCAATATCATCATAAAGTCCCAAAATGCCATTCATTTCAATCCAGAGCAGATAAACACTAAGAGTTAATTTTCTACGGGATTCAACAGCCTCAGCACTAAAATGGTCTCACAAGGGAACGGCTGTGAATGTTATCACTTGGTGTCCTGTTCACACAGATTCACCGATGCTGAGGCAAACCTTCTTAATTGCCTTACAGCATCCTGTTATCACTTGGTGAGCCCAGGTGTCCCTATCTTTAAGTTCTCTCCTCTTTCTGAGCCTTCCTGCCTGTTTATTTTCTAGTGCAGTAAATGTGTTCAATAATTCAGCATTACATTTTAGTCTAAATGTTTAATGACAAGTTTTAAGGCTGTAGACTTTATCACCCAGATGCCCACACCCTCATTCCTCCCTTTGATTGCACCGCGATCACTGAAAGAGAAGGCTGGTCCAAACGAACGCCCTTCAAGGTGGTCCAGCCATCAACATCCTGTAGAGCGGCACCACCATCTTCGCGGCTCATCTGGTCATATTTATCATCGCCATCGACACATGTGGGTGAGCCATCGGATCGCAAAAGGTGCATCTTCTGGGGCAAATCTATAGCACTAAGGGACCTCATAAGCCGAGCAATTAAATACCTAACAATACCAATACCGACAAACATTAATAGCTAAATTGATAAGCCAATTGTACCATCAGCCGGACCTGCAGTCTCCCCAACTGGTCCCTTCAGTCATTCTGTCAAGGAATACCCGGATCTCTTCTTGTATCTTAGTAATATTGCCAGTGAGATCGGGAATGCCCATAGTGCATTTATCTTGGACAGTGGTGCAGACCTCACCCTCCCGGGCGAGTATATAGTCTAAGGCATACCGATTCTGCATAGAGTAAAGACACAGGTCTGATAATCCCAGTTTACTCTGTTCCAGAGCCTCTTTAGTCTTATTTCCTCGAATGGTCAGGCCACAAAAGAGGGAATTGTGGTTCTTTTGACTTGTCACCCCTGCGGATCCTTCCAACCTCAGGGTATTCTGGATTCCCCAGCCTATTGGGTGTCCTGTATTGTCACCCAGTCCATTGGGATCCTTCCAGTCGGAGTAAGGTTGGCTGAGACCGACCGCTGCATTCTCCTCAGGTGGAGGTTCCATCGACTTGTCCACTGACCAGGACAAGGTACTGTTGCGGGAACAAGGGCTCCGATATTGATGTTATGAGGGACATCTTTGCCATCCATGACAAGGAAATTGGTAGCTTTACCTCAGCTGAAGAAATAATAGTCTGATTTGGGGTAGATTAGGGAGAGTTTGTCAAAATAGGTTACTGAAATGTTACAGCAGGGGGTCTGGTCAGATATACAGGAGCAAAGGGTCAACGTTTTGCAAGAGGATTCGCTTGAGCACTGTAAAAAATGGGCCAAGTGACTCGAGCACCCGCACTGTATAGGAGACAATGGTCCTCAGAATGCTGTTCCCATTGGGCTCTCCCTTAGCTCTATTGTACATGGTCTTGGTGACAATATCAGATTCTGAAAAGAGAAAAGGCCTATAAATGCGCAAGGGAAGGGTTCCGTTCCAGGTCCATGTACCGCATAAGGCCTGCTGTACCCCAGCCAGTGTTACACCAGCTGTTTGTATACACAGACCGGAGCTATTGGAAAGTGATATTTCACTTCGCAGGGTCGGCAGCAGGAAGACTGACGAATAGTATGGAATCGGGGACTGGGGACTGGGCAAGTAAGTCATCTCCTGATAGAGAGGAGTAACATACTCCTGCCTCTGGGATGAAGAGCATTCTGTGGGCCTGTATAAATAAGTTGTTTGCGGATTGTGGAGTTTCCCCGATCAGGCTTCCCTTTTCTCGAGTCGGCCCGTCCTGCAAAAAGGGATGGTGTTCCCAGGCATCCTTAAAATATTTACCATAATAACGGGGTTGATCATTTTTATCCTCACTAGGCTTGTGTCTGCAGGTAAAATAAAAAAACCATGGTAACGACATGGTAACTCCCACTGATTTCTACTGTCCAGGTGGACCATCTGGTCTTTCTGATGTAAGAGTCCATTGCAATAATCAATCTTCATCACGTCCCACACGTCAAAGGCGTCTGGTCCGGTGCACTGGACGACATCTCCTCAGCATGGGTGGTGGATAATCTCTGATCATTCCTGGTCACATCCATACTTAGTGGCTTTCCCCATCAGGGTGTTATACGTGATCAGAAAGGTGAGGAGATAGGCGATTCCCCCACATGTCCCTCCTCTTAGTTCAAGTATCTGTAATAAGATTAACATTAGAACAACAGCAAAATTCAAAAACCCAACTGGACAGTGTCCTCTCCTTTTGTTGGGATTCCAGTATTCTCTCCTCCTCTTCCCCACTTTTGATTGGTGCGGTCAATCAATTTACAATGGTGCAGTTGGACCCAAGCTGAGTGCCCAGTGACTTTGACCGCCGTAGGGGTGGGAAGTAAAACCTGGAAGGGGCCATCCCAACGAGGTTGGAGACCTTTGCAAGTCCAGGTCTTGACGAGCACCAACGAACCAGGCTCTACCCGTGACGAGGCTGAAAGGGAGGGAACATCGCTGTAGGCTGCACGCTCATGGGTGTGAAAGGCACGCATAACACTAGTTAGAGCAAGAACATAACCAACCATTTCTTCGGTCATGTGGTGGAAGGGGACTGCGAAGGGAGCTGAATCGTTCCAAGGGGTACAGAGAGGGTGACCAGAGAGATTCTCAGCTGAAGACAGTCGTATCTTGCCCACAGACATGGATCCCATCTGGAATAAAGCCACAGGGATTCGCATAACCAGGAGAGGCCAGACTCAGCCATTAATTTGGCAAGTTTAGTCTAGAGTCTGGTTAAAACATTCACCAAGGCTGGCCGCCTGAGGATGATAAGCACCATGCGGTTGCCGACAAATACAAAGCTGGGAACAGAGTTCTCCGTTAATATTACCTACAAAGTGTGGTCCATTGTCCGAGCTAATGCACGCAGGTATACTGAAGGAATTATTTCCTTAAACAAAATCTTCACCACAGACTCAGCAGTCGCGTTAGGAAGAGGGTAGGCTTCAATCCACTTAGAAAAGACATCAACAATAAGCAAAACATATTTACAGCAACTCAGCTCATTTCTACAACTCAATGAAGTCCAGTTGAAGTGTCTCCAAGGGACCCTCCAGCAAGGGAGTTCTCGTAGAGATACTTGAACTAAGAGGTGGGGGATCACCTACCCACTGACCTGTATGATCACGTACAACATCCTGATCGGGAAAGCCACTGACTGAGTATCAATGCGATCTGGAACGATCTGAGATTATCCTGATGTCATCTGGCGCACCAGACCAGACACTTTCAACGTGGAGTCGCTTGAGCGATGGCGTGAGCTGCCAGAGGAAGTGGTGGGTGCTGGTACGATGATATGTCAAAAGGCTCTTGGACGGGCATCTGAATATGAAGGGTTCGGATGGGTCAGGGCCAAGTGATGGCAAATGCGACTGGAGTCATCGAGATGTACAGCACGGAAACAAACCCTTCAGTCCAACTCGTCCTTGCTGACAAGATAGCCAACCCAATTTAGTCCCAGCTGGCAGCACCTGGCCCATATAGGGGCCAAGTGATAGCAAACGTGACTAGATTAATTTCGGATATCTGGGCAGGTTGGGCCAAAGGGTCTGTTTCCATGCTGTGTGATTCTAATTGTCTTCAGTGAAAGCAGAAGTGTGGTTGTGAAGGCTGGACTTTCAGGGCATGTTTTGCCCTGACTGGGAGCAGAAGAGTTTGACTGAAGTGTATCGGTGTTAATGCCTTGATGTCTCATTTTGCTCCCACCTTCCCGGGGTCGTTAACTATTTTGTGTCTGGTCCTTCCTCAAGAAGCTGCATTGCAGGTTCACCCTGAATTGGCACTTTGTTTTTGCTTCCCAAAATCAGACCTGCTCACTTTCAGTGTTGTGAAAGATATTAACTTTCAGGTGGAGGCATCCAAAATTCAGAGAGATGTCAGTCTTGATGTTTTTGCTTTTTCTGTCTCTGTAAGATCCTGAATCAGCACCTTCAGGGGAATTAGTTAGAGCGGAGTGAGAACAGAGGGGAAGGGAGAGTGGGATGGTGCTTTCAATTTTGTGGAACAACAAAAGAATATTCCACAGAAAGTAGAGTTGCTTGTTCTGAATTTCTACCCTGCACTGATAGTGATGACTTTTGTAATCTCTTTTTGCAGAGTATTTGAAAATCTGAAGACTGAAGTTTCAAAATCAACAGATGAAGGGCTTCTGCCTGAAACATTGACTCTCCTGCTCCTCGGACGCTGCCTGACCTGCTGTTTTTCCAGCGCCATATTTTTTGACTGACTCTCCAGCGTCTGCAGTCTTCACTTTGATGTCAATGTCTGACAGTCACTCAATCCATCGGGACCACAACAATTCTTGATTTTGATTTCTGTGAGAGGGATCAACGCTTTTTGATTCCTGTTTGAGGACGTTTTCAGCATCAGGTGGGACTGGACAAGAGACCCCACTGTTGCAGCGCACTGTGTGTGGAGCCTGAAACAGTTATACGGCCTGGGAAGGGGATTTCACGGCAGGGAGGAGTTCTACACGTGTTTGTGTGCAGCTGAAGCTGTGGCCATGGAGAAACCCGAGGAATCCCGCCCCGTGGAGAAACCGTGGAAGTGTGGGGACTGTGGGAAAGGCTTCCGCGTCCCGTCTGCCCTGGAGACTCATCGGCGCAGTCACACCGGGGAGAGGCCATTCCCCTGCACCGACCGCGGGAAGGCCTTCAGACATTCCTCCCACCTGCTGGCCCACCAGCGGGGCCACACGGGGGAAAGGCCCTTCAGCTGCCCAGAGTGTGGGAAGGCCTTCAGCACTTCCTCCACACTGCTGAGCCACCAGCATGTCCACACGGGAGAGAGGCCGTTCAGCTGCCCTGAGTGTGGGAAGGCCTTCAGGTATTCCTCCACCTTGCGGACCCACCGGCGTTTCCACACGGGGGAGAGGCCCTTCAGCTGCCCCGAGTGTGGGAAGGCCTTTACCCGCGTCTCTGCCTTGCGAAGCCACCGGCGTATCCACACCGGGGAGAGGTCCTTTAGCTGCCCCGAATGCAGGAAGGCCTTTACCGACATCTCCTCCCTGTTGAAGCATCAGCGGATCCACACGGGGGAGATGCCCTTTACCTGCTCTCAGTGCGGGAAGGCCTTCAGCACATCCTCCCACCTGCTGACCCACCTGCATGTCCACACAGGGGAGAGACAGTACACCTGCCCTCACTGCGGGAAGGGCTTCAGGTATTCCTCCGGCCTGCTGACCCACCAGCGGGTCCACACAGGGGAGAGACCGTACACCTGCTCTCAGTGCGGGAAGGGCTTCACCTACTCCTCCCACCTGCGGAGACACCAGCGGATCCACACGGGGGAGAAGCCCATCAGCTGCCCAGAGTGCGGGAAGGCCTTGACCGACATCTCCTCCCTGATGAAGCATCTGCGGATCCATACCGGGGAGAGACCGTACACCTGCCCTCAGTGTGGGAAGGGCTTCAGCACATCTTCCTCCCTGCTGAGGCACCAGCGGATCCACACCGGTGAGAGACCGTACACCTGCCCTCACTGCGGGAAGGGCTTCACCTGCTCCTCCAACCTGCGGAGACACCAGCGAGTTCACGTGCCATCGCAGGGGGAGTGAAGGAGTGATGGCCGAGTCCCATTATCGACTGGACTATCAACCCAGTTCCGGGGACTCCCAGGTTTGAATCCCGCCACGACAGATGGCAGAATTGGTATTCGGTCAGAAATGTGGAGTTCGGAATCTAATGATGAGACCGTTTCAGAGAGGGGGTGGTGTGGGGGAGAAAGCCCCCATCTGATTCACTCTCTCCCTTGTTGTTAGGGGAGGGAACCCCCATTGTGGGAAAGGATTCACTCGGTCGTTCCAGCTGCATCCTTTACCCGGTCTGGCCTACACGTGACTCCAGACCCACAGCAGTCTGGTTGACTCTACACTGCCCTCCCCCCCGCACTGGCAAAGGTGCGGAGAGAAACTTACTTGGAGACAGGGTATGGGTTGAAATTGCTGAGTGAGGCAATACTTCCTCCGGGTTACGGCTGTACCAAGGATCCAATTACAAAGGGACAACTTGGTGCTGGCCAATAGTAAAGACAGTGAGGGGGGTGGGGGGCGTGGGGGGAACAGGGGAGGTGTGGTGTGTGCACTTTCACCTTGAGCTGTTCAAAAAGCAACTACTTTTTCTCTGCCTTTTTGCTGGGGGGATCTGAAGCTGTAACAAAGTTGGGTTGCAATAAAGATTACCCGAACTTACCACTGGGCTCAGACTCTCATTGAAAGCTTTGAGCTGCAAGAGGTTTTTGTTTTAAAGCTGCTCATTTCTTTCAGCCTCCTGCACTAAGTTTAGAACATAGAACAATCCAGCGCAGAACAGGCCCTTCGGCCCTCGATGTTGTGCCGACCTGTGAACTATTCTCGGCTCGTCCCCCTACACTATCCCAAAATCATCCATGCACTTATCTAAGGATTGTTTAAATCTCCCTAATGTGGCTGAGTTGACTACCTTAGCAGGTAGGGCATTCCACACCCTTACCACTCTCTGTGTAAAGAACTTGTCTCTGACGTCTGTCTTAAAGCTATCACCCCTCAATTTGTAGTTGTGCCCTTATTCAAGAGAGGGCATAACATTTGCAATTCTCCAGTCCTCAGGTACTAAACCCGTAGACAATGACGACTCAAATATCAAAGCCAAAGGCTCTGCTATCTCCTCCCTAGCTTCCCAGAGAATCCTCAGATAAATCCCATCCAGCCCAGGGACTTGTCTACTTTCACTCCTTCTCGAATTGATAACACCTGTGTGTACCTAACCTTGATACTTTTGAGTCTAATATCTCGTACCTCATTCTTTTCCTGAGTGAAAACCGATGAGAAATGTTCATTTAGCACCTCTCCGATCTCTACAGTGTCCACACTCCACTTCCTGCTTCTGTCTTTGACTGGCCCTATTCCTACCCTAATCAACCTTTTATTCCTCACATGCCTATGGGAAGCTTTAGGGTTCTCTTTTATTCTATTTGCCTAAGACTGTTCGTGTCCTCTCTTTGCTCTTCTTAACTCTCTCTTTAAATCCTTCCTCAGTGATCTGTAATTCTCTATCGCCTCATCTGTACCATCTTGCCTCATGGAACAGCATCATAAGACACAGAACTTATATCAAAAGATCAGTGTCATGCAACTGATAGAATATATTGAACAAACTTAGATAGTCTTCATCTCTTAGAATGGGTGCGGGCTTTGGTTCATTAATATGTAACAATGTTCTTGAGATGACATAAGGTTTTATTAAAAAAAAGGCATCTCCGCTCAGACAATGCATTAAAGGTGTGAGATTTGAGTCTGTCAATATTCCAATCTTGAATCAGACTGGTTCTGTTTCCAAAGTCGGAATTTGTAAAATATTGCATGGATTGACTGCCTGCAGATTGTGTGCTTTTTGAACAAAATTGAATGTATCTGCAAATATAATTCTGCCAATACAATTTCACCCCAAAGAGTAGTGTGTGTGTGTGTGCATGAGAGAATGAGAGTGTGTGCATGTGAGTTTGTCTGTGAGTGTGCACAGAAGTGTGTTGTGTATGCTTGGGAAAGTGAGAGTGTGATGGAGTATGAGGCTGTGTTTGTGACAGAGTGTTGAGGGCTCTGTGTGTGTGTGTGTCTGTCTGTGTGTCTGAGAGATAGAGTATGTGTGTGAGAGAGAGGCTTAATAAAAGCAAGGGGTTGCATTTTTGGTAAAATAAGGACTTGTACAGATAATGGTTGGGCCATGAGTCATGTTAGAGAACAGATAGACATGGAGGTGGGGGGTGGCGGTGTTCAGGTACATAGTTCTTTGGAGGTTGCATCACTGGTAGACAGGGTGGTTTTCAGACGGCATTTTGCAACATTGCCTTCATTGTTCACACCACTGAGTATAGGGGTTGGGACATCATGTTGAGGTTGTACAGGATGTTGGTGAGGCCACTTTCAGAGTACTGAGTACAGTTCTGGTGAGCCTGTAATAGGAAGAATACTATTAGGGAGGGTTTAATAAAGATTTACCAGGATGTTGTAAGTTCTGGAGGGTTTGAGTTATAAGGAGAGGCTGGGACTTTATTCACTGGAGCACAGGCGGTTGGGGGTTGACCTCATTGAGATTGATAAAATCATGAGGAGTGGAGGGAAGGTGAATAGAAAATGGCTCTTGCTTAGCGTAGGGGAACTCAAAACTAGAGGACTTTTTTTAAATATGAGGAGAGAGATTTAAAAGGAAACGGAGGGGCAACGATTTGAAACAGGGTGATTTACATGTGGAATGAACTTGCTGAGGATGTGGTCGATGCAGGTACAGTGACAACATTGAAACAGCATTTGGATGGGTACATGAATAGAAAGGTTTAGAGGGAAATGGGCCAAATGCAGGCAAGTGGGACTGGTTTAGTTTGGAATCCTGGTGGGCATGGACGAATTGGACCGAAGTGTCTGTTTCTGGGCTGCATACCTCTATTGAAACCGGTAGAATTCTGAAAGGAGCTTGACAGGATAGATGCAGATAAAATGCCTCTTGGTGGGGAGGGTCTCGAATTCCGACAATGTGGGAGCAGGCCATTCAACCCATCTATTTCATTCTGGCCCTCTGAACAGTATCCCACCCATACCCAACCCCTTACTCTGTAGTTCCCATGGCCAATCCACCCTAGCCTGTACATCCCTGGTCACTATGGGTAACTTAGCACGGCCAATTCTCCCTATGACCTACACTCTAATCTAAACTCGTCGGGCGCCTGGGTGGTGGAGTTCTACTGGTCGTGGGGCGGCCCCTGTGTCAACTATGGGGCCACCTGGAAGGTACTGGGCCCGGGACGTGAAAGGTGAGGCAGGTTGGGGGGAGGGGGGAAGGAATGTGGGGCCTGTCCTGTCATAGTGACATTTTACACTCACTTTCCATCTACTTTTACTGGCGCTTGTGCTGTTTACCCCTCACTTTTTTTAATCCTTGTGTTGTTTACCCCTCACTGTGTTTTTAATCCTTGTGCTGTTTACCCCTCACTGTTTTTATTAAACCTTGTGCTGTTTCTTGTGACAGTGCAGGGAGGAGAAGATGAAACGATGGATAGATCAGCCATGATCTTAATGAATGACGGAGCAGGCTCACTTGTAGCAACTGGAGTGAATCCAGAGAGGGAGCAGACTTTGCGACCTCAGGTATGTGTCTTGGTTACCCGGGTGAGGAGAGACAGAAGTTCAGGTTGGGACTGTTTTCTGTAGCTTGCCAGAGTCTGAGGACCTTGTACACTTTTATATCATCATGAGGGGCATGGATAGGTAAATAGACGTGGTATTTTCCTTTGGATGGGGCAGTCCAGAACTAGAGGGTAATAAGTTTAGGATCGAGAGTGTGGTGCTGCAGCAAGTCAGGCAGCATCCAAGGAGCAGGAAAACTGACGTTTCGGGGAAGCGCCCTTCATCAGGGAAGTGTGTGTGTGAGAGTTTGTGTTTAAGACTGTGCGCTGTGAGTGTGTATTTACATGTGTGCCTGCTTGATAAAGTGTGATTGTGATGGAGGATGAACGTGCGAGAGGGTGTGTGTGTTGAGGGGGTGGTGTATGTGTATGTCTGAGAGAGCGCGTGTGTGTATGAGAGAGGTATGGAGAGAAGTGAGGGGTTGCATTTTGCTAAAACAAAGGAGGGCAAGACTTGAACAGGTAATGGTAGGGCCCTGGGTCATGTTGTAGAACAGAGACCTGGAGGTGTTCAGGTTCATTGTTCTTGGAAGTTACATCACTGGTAGACAGGGGTGAAGAAGGTGTTCAGCACACTTGCCTTCATTGTTCACATGCTGAGTACAGGAGTTGGGACATCATGTTGGAGATGCACACAGAAAGTACATTACTCAGAGGGTGATAGGTGCCTGGAACGCATTGCCAGCAGAGGTAGGGACGGTAGATTCATTCAAGGTGTATCCGAGTAGTAGGACAGTCAAAGTTTGGGGCACAAGCCCTTCATCAGGAATGATGCGTGGATGTTCCGAGGGGCATCAGCGTCCTTCTGTGCCAGTTGTCAGACAGGAGCAGCAGGCAATGAGCAAGGCAAGTGGTGTGTTAGCAAGAGGAATTGAGTTCAGAAATGGGGATGTCATCCTGCAGTTAGGGGGTCATTTGAATAAATACAAGGCTGAGTTAATCTGATTTTTGAACAAGAAAGAAGTGGATGTTTATGGAGGAAGCGAGAAAATGGTTTTAAGACCAGTTTAGAACAGTTCCAGAGTCAGACAACACAGAAACAGACCCTTCAGTCCAACTAAACCGTGCTGACTGTGTTCACAAACTAAACTAGTCCCACCTGTGTGTATTTGGCCCATATCCCTCTGACCCTTTCCTATTCATGTCCTTATCCAAATGTCTTTTAAACCTTGTTACTGTACCGACATCCACCACCGTGTCTGGACATTGATTCCACACGCAAACTACTCTCAAAAAAAAGGCGCTACTCCAGTCTTTTGAAAATCTTTCTCCACTCCCCTTCCTCATTTGCTCCCTAATCTTGAAACCCCCATCCTAGGGAAAGGACACCTGCGGTTCACCTCATCTCCCCTCCTCAGGATTTTATGAACCTCTTTTAAGGTCACCTCTCAACCTCATGTGTTCCAGTGAAAAAAGTCCCAGCCCTATCCACCTAGCTGTAGGTATATTCCTATCCAGTTATGAATTGTTCAATGCTGGTGCCGACTCGAAAGACCGAATGGCGTAGTCTTGCTCCCAACTCTCTCACTCTGTGTCCAGGGCAGCAAGAGGCCCTAAGTCAGAGGAACAGAAATTAGGCCATTCAGTCCATCAGGTCTAATCACCCCATTCAATCGTGGCTGCTAGGTTTCTCAACCCCATTCTCCCCGTAACCCTCGATCCCCTTGATACTCAAGAACCTATCTGTCTCAGTTTTAAATGTCCCCAGTGACCTGGCCTCCACAGCCTTCTATGGAAATAGATTCCACAGATTCACCGCTCTCTGGCTGAAGAAGTTTCTCCTTTCTAAAAGGACTTCCCTTTACCCCAAGGCGGTGCCTCTGGTCTGAGTCTGTCCGACCAATGGAAACATCTTCGCAACGTCCACTCTGTCTGGGCTGTTCAGGATTATGTATGTTTCATTTAGACCCACCCCCTCCCGAGTGTGGGCCTATGAATCAGCATGAACCAGACCCTTCAGGATGAGGTACAGCAGGGATTAGGGTCAGTAAACTGAGAATGGAGGGAGAGTGTGAGGATGGAGATTTTCAGCTTCTAGAGAATGAGAGAGAAAAGTGAGATCGCTATAAATTAGAATTGATTGGATGGGCCAAAGTGTGGTAGATGGAATTAAATTTTGAGAAATGAGAGTTGTTGCATTTTGGTCAAGCAATCCAGGCAGGAGTGACACAGTTAAGGGGAATGTTGCAGAACAAAGAGACCTTGGAGGGCAGGGTCCATAGTTCCTTGAAAGTGGAGTCTCAGGTAGACAGGATAGTGAATGAGGCATTTGGTAGGATGGCCTTTATTGGTCAGAGCATCGAGTAGATGAGTTGGGAGGTCATGTTGTGGCTGTCCAGGATGTTGGTGAAGCCAATTTTGGAATACTGCGTTCAGTTCTGGTATCCCTGCTGTCGGAAAGATGTTATGAAACTTTGAAAGGGGTCAGAAAAGATTTGGGCTATAGGGAGAGGCTGAATAGGCCAGGGACATTTTCCATGGAGCATCAGAGGCTGAGGGGTAAACTTATAGACCTTTGTAATGGGCATGGGTAGTGGGGGGAAACCTAAGGTCTTTTCCCCAGGGTAGGGGAGTCCAAGAAAACTAGAAGGCATATGTTTGAGGTGAGAGCAGAATGATTTAACTGGGGTCTGAGGGGCAACCTTTTCACACAGAGGGTGGTGCATGTATGGCACGAACTGCCAGAGGAAGTGGTGGAGACTGGCACAATTACAACATTTAAAAGGAATGTGGATGTCGGTCTGTTCTCAGCTCTGCTGGATTTCTGTTGAAGTTTTGACCCCCCCCAGAAATAGGGCTCTCCCAAGGATTTGTATGGTGTCCTATTTGAGGAATTCTTTCTGTCTTACATCGAACTGTTCGTATGCAGCTCTGATTTACAACAATATTTACGTCAACAGGACTAAAGCATCTGCTATCAAATTGGCATCGAGCTATACAGCACGGACATTGACTTTTTCTGTCTCTCATGCACAGACGCACATAACAAGTCCATGGGGGTAAATTTGTATTTGCAGAATGATATTTGCAGTTATGTTCTATTTTGCTAAAAAAATACACAAATCTGTAAGCAGTCAATCCATATAATAGTTTGTAAATTCCACTTTGGAAATAGAACCAGTCTGACTCAAGACTGGGACACAGACAGACTCTGACCTCACACCTTTAATGCGTTGTCTGAACTGAGATTTCACATTTTGCTATAAAACCTCGAGTTATCTTGATAAGGTGCCTTGCAGGAAGGTCTGGGATTTACATGTGAATGATAGCTGCAACCCAGTCTAAAAGATGAAAGACTTGACAATCCAAGTTTGTTCAATATATCATTTCGGTGGCAGGACACTATAATGTTTTTCTATAAGTTGTGTCTTATGATCTTATTCTCCACAACTACCTGAAGGATCAACGCTCTGAAAGCGAGTGCTTCTAAATAAACCTGTTGAACACTCACCTGGTGGTGTGAATTTTAACTTTGTCCAGGTTAGGATGGATTGACCGTGCCCAGAGATGTGCAAGTTAGGTAAATGTAGAGCAGTAGGGGTAGGGGAATAGGTGTAGGTCTGTTACCTTTCAGAGGGTCGGTGTGGATTTGTGGGGCTGAGTGGCCTGCTTTTACACTCTGGGGATTCTCTGAAGGGAAGGGATTGGCACAAACTCATTTTTTTTTTTTGGCTTCCCAAATTCAGACCTCCTCACCTCTCAGCAGTATCCCAATGTTGTGAAAGATATTAACTTCCAGGTGGAGTTATCCAAAATTCAGAGAGATGTCAGTCTTGACGTTTTTGCTTTTCTGCCCCTGGAAGATCCTGAATCAGCACCTTCAGGGGAATGAGTTAGATCAGAGTGAGAACAGAGGGGGAGAGAGAGTGGGATGGTGCTTTCAATTTTGAGGAATAACAAAAGAAAATATTCCGCAGAATTCCTTGTTCAGAATTCCTACCCTGCACTGACAGTGTTGACTTTTGTAATCTCTTTTTACATTTCAGGATCTGAAGATGGAAGTTTCAAAATCAACAGATGAAGGCCTAATGCCCAAAACGTTGACTCTCCTGCTCCTCGGATGCTGCCTGACCTGCTGTGCTTTTCCAGCACTGCACTTACTGACTCTGACTCTCCAGCGTCTGCAGTCCTTACTTTGACGTCCATGTCTGACAGTCATTCAATCCATCGGGACCGCAACAGTTTTCAACTATGATTCTGTGAGAAGGAGCAAAGCTTTTTGGTTCCTGTTTGGGTACGTTTTCAGCATCCGTGGGACTGGATGAGAGACCCTACCGTTGCAGTGCACTGAGTGAGGAGCGTGTAACAGCTATACGGTTTGGAAAGAGGAATTCACGGTGGAGAGAAGCTCCACATGCGTTTGTGTGGGGCTGAAGCTTCGGCCATGGAGAAACCCGAGGAATCCCACCCTGTGGAGAAACCATGGAAGTGTGGCGACTGTGGGAAAGGCTTGTTTCCCGTCTGCCCTGGAGACTCATTGGCGCAGTCACACTGGGGAGAGGCCGTTCCCCTGCCCTGACTGCGGGAAGGACTTCAGCGATTCCTCCAACCTCCAGACCCACCAGTGGATCCACATGGGAGAAGAGGCCCTTAAGGCGGGTAGGCCTTTACCCAGGTCGCCTCCTTGCTGACCTCCCAGCGGGATCACGTGGCATTGCAGGGGGATTGAAAGAAAGATGGCCGAGTGCCTTTACCAACTGGACTAACAACCCAGTTCCAGTGGCTCCCGAGTTCGATTCCCACCGCGACAGATGGTGGAATTGGAATTTGGTCAGAAATCTGGAGTTCAGAATCTAACGGTGAAACCATTGTCGGTGGGGTGGGGGTGGAAGAAAACCCCCATCTGATTCACTCAGTTCTTTTTTAGGGAAGAGCAGCGTAGAGTCAACCAGACTACTGTGGGTCTGGAGTCACGTGTAGGCCAGACCGGGTAAAGGATGCAGCTGGGACATCGGGAAAAGTTTGTTTATAAACAGTGTGTTTCATGTATTGAGTGAATGTAAAGAGGAAGTGGTGGATGCATGTTCAGATGCAACGTTTAAAAGACATGTGGATAAGTACATGAATAGGGAAGGTGTGGAGGTATATGGGCCAAACACTGGCAAGTGGCACTAGTTTAGTTTGAGAACATAGTCAGCATGGAATAGTTGGACTGAAGGGTCCGTTTCTGTGCTGTCTGACCATAACTGTTCTGTCGTGGTCTTAAAACCATTTTCTTGCCTTCCACTTTAAATGTGGTTACTGTACCTGTATCCAACACATAAACCACAAAAAACCCTCATGAACACAACATAAAAATCCACACTTTATTGTTCAAAACTCAGATGAACTCAGCCTTGAATAAATTCAATGACCCCCTAACTGCAGGAAGACATCCCCACTTCTAATCTCAGTCCAGCCTGCTAATATACCACTTGCCTTGCTGCACCTGTCTGACAACTGGCATTGACTGATGTAGAAGGATGCTGCTAATCAAAGCACTGATCACAGGCTGGTCTGGTTTCAGGTCCTGATTTCTCTATCCTCTGTTGATCTCCCTGTTCCCACAGACTAAGATGTCAGTCTGTTCTCAGCTCTGCTGGATTTCTGCTAAAGCTTTGACCCCACCTTTTATAACTTCTGGAACGATAAAATATTCAATCAAGACCCAAGCCACAATCTCCCAGCCTGTCAACTATCCTAATACAAGGTGTAGTCATAGCAGGGAATCAAACTAGAAAAATGAAACAAAATCATAAATAAATAGGTGCATGTGCTTAATGTTTGTTCATGAGGAAGTAAACCAGAAATAGAGGTCTCCCAGGAATCTTACAGTGCCCTACTTGAGGAATTCTGTCACCCTTACACCTATTAGGATCCAGCTATGAATTACAACAACATTTACACCAACAGAAATAAAGCATCGGTTATCAAATAGAGACAAACAGCACGGAAATAGACTGTTTCTCTATCTCATGCACACACGAGATAGATCATCCATGGGGGGTGAGTTTGTATTTGCAGTATGATGTTTGCAAATACATTCTACTCTGCAAGGTTTGTGAAGATTTGTAGCTCAGGTTGAGGTTTAGGGTGTAGGTTTGCTCGCTGAGCTGTAGGTTTGATATCCAGACGTTTCATTACCTGGCTAGGGAACATCATCAGTGGCGACTTCTAAGTGAAGCGAAGCTGTTGTCTCCTGCTTTCGATTTATATGTTTGTCCTGGATAGGGTTCCCAGGGTTTGTGGTGATGTCATTTCCTGTTCATTTTCTTAGGGGTTGATGGATGGTATCTAGATCTGCGTGTGTGTTTCTGGCGTTGTGGTTGGAGTGCCAGGCCTCTAAGAATTCTCTGGCATGTCTTTGCTTAGCCTGTCCCAGGATAGATGTTGTCCCAGTCGAAGTGGTGGTTTTTTTCATCCGTATGTAGGGGTACGAGGGATAGAGGGTCGTGTCTTTTTGTGGCTAGCTGGTGTTCGTGTATCCTGGTGGCTAACTTTCTTCCTGTTTGTCCTACGTAGTATTTGTGGCAGTCCTTGCAAACACCTGGAGTATGGGTCTGGGTGGTATACGCGTCGGCAGGTCAGTGTGGACTTGTTGGGCCGAAGGGCCTGTTTCCACACTGTAAGTAATCTAATCTAATCTAAAAAGATTTACAAGGATGTTGCCAAGACTGGGGATTTGAGCTATAGGGAGAGACAGAACAGGCTGGGGCTGTTGTCCCTGGAGCGTCAGAGGCTGAGGGGTGACCTTATAGAGGTTTATAAAATCATGAGGGGCATGGATAGGATAGATAGACAAAGTCTTTTCCCTGGGATGGGAGAGTCCAGAACTAGAGGTCATAGGTTTAGGGTGAGAGGGGAAAGATATGAAAGAGACCTAAAGGGCAACCTTTCCATTTAGAGGGTGGTACGTGTATAGAATGAGTTGTCAGAAGAAGTGGTGGAGGCTGGTACAATTGCAATATTTAAAAGGCAACTGGGGGGATATGGGCCCCGTGCTGGCAGTTGGGACTAGATTGGGTTGGGATATCTGGTCGGTATATACGAGTTGTCCAGGTTCAGGTGGATTGACAGTACTAAAATACCCATAGTGCCCAGGGATGTGCAGGTTTGGTGCATTAGTCAGGGGTAAATGTTGAGCAATAGGGGTAGGGGAATTGCGTGGTGGGTTACCCTTTGGAGGATCGGTGTGTAGTCTTTGGGTCGAGTGGCCTGCTTCCACACTGTGGGGAGTCTCTGAAGGGGAAGGGATTTTTGTAAACTGTGCAGGGCAACGCAGGCGTAGTGCGGGGGCCTGCTGTTGGCCTTGCCCTGCCCCTTGCTGCTCCCCCTGTTGTTGAGCTGTCTAAAAAACAGCTACTCTTTCTCTGCCCTTTTGCTGGGGGCATCTGAAGCTGGAACAATGTTGGGCCACAATAAAGGTAACCAGAACGTACTGCTGGGCTCAGGCTCTCATTGAAAGCTCCAAGCGGTTTTTGTTTTAAAGCTGCTCATTTCTTGCAGTCTCCTGCACTAAGTTTCCAATGTCGTGTATCAGATGGAGCAGTGAATGAGTAGCTGGGTTCGTTAGAAAGTATAAACTTTTCAGGAGTGCAGGCACTGCATCGTTTCATTGGCAGTTTACTAGCAGCACCGGGAGGTATGGGCTGTGTTCATGAGAAAGGAGGTGGAGGTGCTGCTGTTGGACTAGGTGGGACAAGGTTTAAAAATCACAACACCGGGTTATAGTCCAACAGTTTTATTTGGAAGCACTACCTTTCGGAGCGCTGCTCCTTCATCGGGTAGATGTGGAGCAGGATCATAAGACGCAGAGTTAAGAGCAAAAGGTCACAGTGTCATGCAACTGATATGATATATTGACAAATGTAGATTGATGTTAAGCATTCAGCACTCTTACCTTAATTGTTCACACCATTGAATAAAGGAGTTGGGACATCATGTTGAAGTTGTACAGGATGTTGGTGAAGTCACTTGTAGAGTACTGAGAAGGCTTCTGGTGGCCCTGTAACAGGAAGAATACTATTACAGAGGGTTCAGTAAAGATTTACCAGGATGTTGCCAGGACTGGAAGGTTTGAGTTATAAGGAGAAGCTGAGACTGTCTTCACTGGAGCACAGGAGGTTGAGGGGTGACCTCATTGAGATTGATATAATCATGAGGGCTCTATGTAACATGAACATCAAATAGCGAGGAGCCTGCACGGTTATGTCAAGTGAGTGGGGGGGAAATTGTGGCATTTGGCCACTTTAAATCCATCAAAAACAGCACCTCCATAGAGCATACTGTGCATGTCAGATGAGGTGTCAGAAGACTGGAGGTTGGCTAATGTGGTGCCACTGTTTAAGAAGGGTGGTAAGGACAAGCCAGGGAACTATAGACCAGTGTGCCTGACATCAGTGGTGGGCACATTGTCGGAGGGAATCCTGAGGGACAGGATTCTACCTTCATCTAGATGGATGGGCTGGGACTTTTTCACTGGAGCATTGGAAGTGGAGATGTGACCTTATCAACGTGTATAAAATCATGAGGGGAGAGATGAGGTGAACGAAGGGTGTCCTTCCCCTAGGGTTGGGGTTTCAAGATTAGGGAGCAAATTTTGACAGTGACAGGAGAAAGAGATTTTAAAAAGAAGGGCACAATTTTTTTTACACAGAAGTGGTTCACGTGAGGACTAAATGTCGAGAGGAAGTGGTGGATGCAGGTACAGTAACGTCATGAATAGGAAAGGTTTGGAGGGATATGGGCCAAAACACTGGCAGGTGGGACTGGATTAGTTTGAGAACATAGTCAGCATTAACTAGTTGGACTGAAGGGTCTGTTTCTGTGCTGTCTGACTCTGGATATGTCTTAAAACTGGATACTGGTCTTAAAACCATTTTCTTGCCTTCCCCCACAAGCATCCACATCAAAATCACGTGAACTCAGCCTTGAATATATTCAATGACCCCCTAACTGCTGGAAGACATTCCCACTTCTGAACTTAATTCCTCTTGCGAACACACCACTTGCCTTGCTCATTGCCTGCTGCACCTGTCTGACAACTGGCACAGAAGGACACTGATGCCCCTCTGAACATCCACGCATCATTCCTGATGAAGAGCTTGTGCCACAAAATATGACTGTCCTACTGCTCGACCCACTGTGCTTTGCCAGTTGTGGTCATCTCTACATCAGGAAGACCGAGCGTAAACTTGGGGAGTGGTTTGCCGAGCATCACAGCCGGGTCCGCAGAGGCTGAGCGGACTTGCCAGTCTCCACCCATTTTAATGCCCCTTCCCACTCCCCTTCTGACAAATTGGAGGAACAAAACCTCATCTTGTCTGAACAGTCCACAGCCCGGAGGACTCGACACTGAGTTCTCCAATTTCAAATAATCTCCCATCCCATCCCCCAACTCACTTCCCAGCCCCTTCCACTCTTCCCTGCCAACTAGATTCCTTCCTCCCATTCACCAACCAGGTTATGGGGGTAAGGCAGGAACAGGATACTGATTGAGGATGATCAGCCATGATCATAATGAATGGTGGTGCTGGCTCGAAGGGCAGAAGAGCTGACTCCTGCACCTATTGTCTATTGTACCCTCTACCTGTCTCCACCTATCCCCACTTCATCACCCTGCCCCCAGCACACCCTTGTTCCACAGCTCTGCCTATACACACCCCCAATCCTGAACAAGGGTTACACCAGACACCTCAACTTCTCCACCTCCTGATACTGCCTGGCTTGCTGCGTTCTTCCAGTCTCCTGTCTGTCTATTTTGCCAATTGAGACAAAGGCTTGGACTAACTTTTCCAGAGTCTGTCCCCTCGCTGGATTCACTCCCATTCTTTTCAGTTGCTCCAAGTCAACAATTGAACCCCAGAATGAAATGTAAATGGAAAAGGGGGTGAGAAAACAGAATGCTGTACACACAGATGTTGGACAGAGGAAGGAAGCTGCAGTCTGAGTGAAACTCAATCTTCATTGAGAGAGAGGAGGGGCAGGAGCTTCAGATCCTCATGGCCCAACTTCCGCATTCACCAATAGGGGAGCTCCGATTGGCAGGAGGACAAGTCTCCTTCCGGTCCTCCAGTGATCCTTATTTGGCCATCAAAAGTCGGTTTCGCCCCTTTTCTGCCAACAATGAGGAACACACCCAATGTTTTGGTGACAGTGGCAAACATGTGCCCTGCTTGTTGACACTGAGGAGTGTACACAATATGCTCTGTAGCAATGCTGGTGTTACTGACAGATTTTAAGTTTCCAAATGTCTATTGGAGATCAAAAAGGGCAGAGCGATATTTTTTTCCCCCATGTGGCTCGATATTTGATTGAGCAGCCAGACAAATGCAAAAGCAATGTTTTTAAGTCTTTTCCTCCGTGTTGGGGTGACCTTCACAACTAGAGGACATAGATTTAGGGTGAGGCCACAAAGATATAAAAGGTACCTGAAGGGCAATGTTTCCATGCAGAGGGTGGTGCAGGTATGGAATGAGCTGCCAGAGGAAGTGGTGGAGGCCGGTATAATTACAGCCTTTAAAAGGTATCTGGATGGGTATATGAATAGGAATGGTTTAGAGGGATATAGTGCTGGCAAAGGGGACTAGATTAATGTAGGATATCTGGTTGGCGTGGACAGGTTGGACTGAAGGGGTGTGTTTCCGTGCTGTACATCTCTATGACTCTAAATAATAAAAAGTCAATTTTTCCAATGAACAAACTATATCCATGTTAACAAGGCTTAGTGCACAACCTGCTTTACTAACCATTCTCAACAGGTCCTGCCCCTTCAATGACTGAGGAACATATACATGCTGGTGCATAGTATCCTTCACTAGTATTTACACACTACCCTCAGCAATTACACAAGTAACAGCAAAGAGTAAACAGCACAAGGATTAAACACACAGTGAGGGGGCAAACAGCACAAGGATTAAACACACAGTGAGGGGGCAAACAGCACAAGGATTAAACACACAGTGAGGGGGCAAACAGCACAAGGATTAAACACACAGTGAGGGGGCAAACAGCACAAGGATTAAACACACAGTGAGGGGTAAACAGCACAAGGATTAAACACACAGTGAGGGGCAAACAGCACAAGGATTAAACACACAGTGAGGGGTAAACAGCACAAGGATTAAACACACAGTGAGGGGCAAACAGCACAAGGATTAAACACACAGTGAGGGGTAAACAGCACAAGGATTAAACACACAGTGAGGGGTAAACAGCACAAGGATTAAACACACAGTGAGGGGCAAACAGCACAAGGATTAAACACACAGTGAGGGGTAAACAGCACAAGCGCCAGTAAAAGCAGATGGAAAGTGAGTGTAAAATGTGACTATGACAGGACAGGCCCCACATTCCTTCCCCTCCGTCCCCCCCACAACCTGCCTCACCTTTCACCTCCCGGGCCCAGTACCTTCCAGGTGGCCCCATCGTTGACACAGGGGCCGCCCCACGACCAGTAGAACTCCACCACCCAGGCGCCCGACCAGTTCCCAAGCAGGTCCTTAACCCCATCCGCCTCCAGAATGTTCACCGGCTCCTGGCTGCTGTACAGCCGGCCGGTGTGGCCGTGACACAGCAGCTGCGCCAGGAAGGCGGCGGCCAGTGCCGGGTGTCTGCCCCGGGCCGCACGGCGCCATTTTCCTAACGGCCGCCCTCCCGCCGCTTCCTCGCTCGAGCGACTTCTCCTCCCAACCGCCTTCGCCCCCGCGTGACGTCTGCACGGGGGGATGGGCGGGGCCGGGGGAGCCTCACCGTCACCAAGCAACAGCCACCTCGCGCTACAACTGCTCATTCACAAAAACAAACTCTCCTGTCTCGCTCTGCAGCTGCAGGGGGGGACACTGCCACGTTTCGAGGAGCCCTGTCTACATTGGGAAAGCTCACCGCTCCATTTAAACACATATTCCCACATCCCACTTGCCTGCATTTGGCCCATTTCCCTCTAAACCTTTCTATTCATGTACCCATCCAAATGCTGTTTCAATGTTGTCACTGTACCTGCATCGACCACATCCTCAGCAAGTTCATTCCACATGCAACTCACCCTCTTTCAAAATGTTGCCCCTCCGCTTCCTTTTAAATCTCTCTCCTTACATTTAAAAAAAGCCCCCCTAGTTTTGAGTTCCCCTACGTTAAGCAAGAGCCATTTGCCTCCACTTCTCATGATTTTATCAATCTCAATGAGGTCACCCCCCAACCTCCTGTGCTCCAGTGAATAAAGTCCCAGCCTCTCCTTATAACTCAAACCCTCCAGTCCTTACAACATCCTGGTAAACTTTTATTAAACCGTCGCTAATAGTATTCTTCCTATTACAGGGCCACCAGAACTGTACTCAGTACTCTGAAAGTGGCCTCACCAACATCCTGTACAACCTCAACATGATGTCCCAACCCCTATACTCAGTGGTGTGAACAATGAAGGCAATGTTGCTCGATGCCGTCTGAAAACCACCCTGTCTACCAGTGATGCAACTTCCAAAGAACTAAATACCTGAACACCTCCCACCCCCCCATGTCTGTCTGTTCCATAACACGACTCATGGCCCGATCATTATCTGTACAAGTCCTTGTTTTAGCAAAAAATGCAACCCCTTGCTTTTATTAAGCCTCTCTCTCACACACATACTCTGTCTCTCAGACAGACACACACACACACACACCCCTCAACACTCTCAGCCTCATACTCCATCACACTCTCACTTTCCCAAGCATGCACACACACACTTCTGCGTGCACTCGCACACAAACTCACATGCACACACACACACGACTTTTTGGGTGAAATTGTATTGGCAGAATTATATTTGTAGATACATTCAATTTTGTTCAAAAAGCGCACAATCTTCAGGCAGTCAATGCATCTAATATTTTACAAATTCCAACTTTGGAAACAGAACCAGTCTGATTCAAGATTGGAATACTGACAGACTCAAATCTCACACCTTTAATGCATTTTCTGAGCGGAGATATCTTTTTTTATAAAACCTTAAGTCATCTCAGGAACATTGTTACATATTAATGAACCAAAGCCCGCACCCATTCTAAGAGATGAAGACTATCTAAGTTTGTTCAATATATTCTATCAATTGCATGACACTGATCTTTTGATATACGTTCTGTGTCTTATGATGCTGTTCCATGAGGCTTATGTGTTGATGAGGCAAGATGGTACAGATGAGGCAATAGAGAATTTCAGATCACCGAGGAAGGATTTAAAGAGAGAGTTAAGAAAAGCAAAGAGAGGACACGAGCAGTCTTTAGCAAATAGAGCAAAGAAGAACCCTAAAGCTTCCCATAGGCATGTGAGGAATAAAAGGTTGATTAGGGTAGGAATAGGGCCTGTCAAAGACAGAAGTAGGAAGTGGAGTGTGGACACAGTAGAGATCAGAGAGGTGCTAAATGAACATTTCTCATCGGTGTTCACTCAGGAAAAGAATGAGGTACGAGATATTAGACTCAAAAGTATCAAGGTTAGTTACACACAGGTGTTATCAATTCGAGAAGGAGTGAAAGTAGACAAGTCCCCTGGGCTGGATGGGATTTATCCGAGGATTCTCTGGGAAGCGAGGGAGGAGATAGCAGAGCCTTTGGCTTTGATATTTGAGTCGTCATTGTCGACGGGTTTAGTACCTGAGGACTGGAGGATTGCAAATGTTGTGCCCTTATTCAAGAGAGGGCATAACTACAAATTGAGGAGTGATAGATTTAAGACAGATGTCAGAGGCAAGTTCTTTACACAGAGAGTGGTAAGGGCGTGGAATGCCCTACCTGCTAAGGTAGTCAACTCAGCCACATTAGGGAGATTTAAACAATCCTTAGATAAGTGCATGGATGATTTTGGGATAGTGTAGGGGGATGACCTGAGAATAATTCACAGGTCGGTGCAACGTCAAGGGCTGAAGGGCCTGTTCTGCGCTGGATTGTTCTATGTTCTAAACTTAGTGCAGGAGGCTGAAAGAAATGAGCAGCTTTAAAACAAAAACCTCTTGGAGCTCAAAGCTTTCAATGAGAGTCTGAGCCCGGTGGTAAGTTCAGGTAACCTTTATTGCAACCCAACTTTGTTACAGCTTCAGATCCCCCCAGCAAAGAGGCAGAGAAAAAGTAGTTGCTTTTTGAACAGCTCAAGGTGAAAGTGCACACACCACACCTCCCCGGCCCCATCCCCACCCCCCCTCACTGTCTTTACTATTGGTCAGCACCAAGCTGTCCCTTTGTAATTGGATCCTTGGTACAGCCGTAATCCGGAGGAAGTATTGCCTCACTCAGCAATTTCAACCCATACCCTGTCTCCAAGTAAGTTTCTCCCCACTCCTTTGCCAGTGGGGGGAGGGCAGTGTAGAGTCAACCAGACTGCTGTGGGTCTGGAGTCACGTGTAGGCCAGACCGGGTAAAGGATGCAGCTGGAACGACTTGAGTGTATCCTTTCCCACAATGGCGGTTCCCTTCCCTAACAAGGGAGAGAGGGAATCAGATGGGGGCTTTCTCCCCCTACCACCCCCTCCCTGAAATGGTCTCATCGTTCGATTCCAAACTCCACATTTCTGACCGAATACCAATTCTACCATCTGTCGTGACGGGATTCGAACCCGGGAGTCCCCGGAACCGGGTTGATATTCCAATCTATAATGGGACTCGGCCGTCACTCCTTCAATCCCCCTGCGATGGCACGTGAACTCGCTGGTGTCTCCGTAGGTGGGAGGGGCGGGTGAAACCCTTCCCGCACTGAGAGCAGGTGTACGGTCTCTCCCTGGTGTGGATCTGTTGGTGCCTCAGCAGGGAGGAAGACCTGCTGAAGGCCTTCCCGCACTCGGGGCTGTTGAACGGCCTCTCCATGGTGTGGACCCGCTGGTGGATCAGCAGGCTGGAGGTCTGGGTAAAGGCCTTCCCGCACTCGGGGCAGCTGAAGGGCCTCTCCCCTGTGTGGACCCGTTGGTGCCTCAGCAGGGTGGAGGAATCGCTGAAGGCCTTCCCGCATTTGGGGCAGCTGAAGGGCCTCTCCCCCGTGTGGACCCGCTGGTGGGTCTGAAGGTCGGATGAAGTACTGAAGCCCTTCCCGCAGTGAGAGCAGATGAACGGCCTCTCCCCAGTGTGGACCCATCGGTGGGTCAGCAGGTGGGAGGAGGAGGTGAAGCCCTTCCCACACTGAGCGCAGCTGAAGGGCCTCTCCCCAGTGTGACTGCGCCGATGAGTCTCCAGGGCAGACGGGACACGGAAGCCTTTCCCACAGTCCCCACACTTCCACGGTTTCTCCACAGGGCGGGATTCCTCAGGTTTTTCCATGGCCACAGCTTCAGCTGCACACAAACACGTGTAGAGCCCCTCCCTGCTGTGAAATCCCCTTCCCAGGCCGTATAACTGTTTCAGGCTCCACACACAGTGCGCTCCAACAGTGGGGTCTCTCGTCCAGTCCCACTGATGCTGAAAACGTCCTCAAACAGGAATCAAAAAGCGTTTATCCCTCTCACAGAAATCACAGTCATAAATTGTTGTGTTCCCGATGGATTGAGTGACTGTCAGACATTGACATCAAAGTGAGGACTGCAGACGCTGGAGAGTCAGTCAAAAAATGTGGCGCTGGCAAAACAGCAGGTCAGGCAGCATCCGAGGAGCAGGAGAGTCAATGTTTCGGGCATAAGCCCTTCATCCGTTGATTTTGAAACTTCAGTCTTCAGATTTTCAAATACTCTGCAAAAAGAGATTACAAAAGTCATCACTATCAGTGCAGGGTAGAAATTCAGAACAAGCAACTCTACTTTCTGTGGAATATTCTTTTGTTGTTCCACAAAATTGAAAGCACCATCCCACTCTCCCTTCCCCTCTGTTCTCACTCCGCTCGAACTAATTCCCCTGAAGGTGCTGATTCAGGATCTTACAGGGACAGAAAAAGCAAAAACATAGAGACTGACATCTCTCTGAATTTTGAATATCTCCACCTGAAAGTTAATATCTTTCACAACACTGGGATCCTGCTGAGAGTGAGCAGGTCTGATTTTGGGAAGCAAAACAAAGTGTCAATTCAGGGTGAACCTGCAATGCAGCTTCTTGAGGAAGGACCAGACACAAAATGGTTAACGACCCGGGAAGGTGGGAGCAAAATGAGACATCAAGGCATTAACACCGACACACTTCAGTCAAACTCTTCTGCTCCCAGTCAGGGCAAAACATGCCCTGAAAGTCCAGCCTTCACAACCACACTTCTGCTTTCACTGAAGACGATTAGAGTCACACAGCACAGAAACAGACTCTTTGGCCCAACCTGCCCAGATATCCTAAATTAATCTAGTCACGTTTGCTATCACTTGGCCCCTATATGGGCCAGGTGCTGGCAGCTGGGACTAAATTGGATTGACTATCTGGTCAGCAAGGACGAGTTGGATCGAAGGGTCTGTTTCCATGTTATACATCTCGATGATGCCAGTTGCATTTGCCACCACTTGGCCCCTCTCCATCTGAACCCTTTGTATTCATCCGCCCATCCAGATGCCTTTTAACTGTAGGAATTGTACCAGCCCCCACCACTTCCTCTGGCAGCTCATTCCATATACGCATCACCTTCTTCATGAAAAAGTTGCCCCTGGAGGTCTCTTTTCCATCTCCCCACTGCCCTCACCCTGAACCTAAGACCCTCCAGTTCAGGACTCCCCAATTCCAAGGGAAAGACCTTGTCTATTTACCCTATCCATGCCCCTCATGAAATTATAAACGTCTCAGGCTCTGGCGCGATGGGGAAAATGGCCCCACCCCATCCTTCCGTCCCTCCTCACCCGGGTAACTAAGACACATACCTGAGTGTGCAGCGTCTGCTCCCTCCCTGGATTCATTCACAAGTGAACCTATTTACCCCCCCACCCACCTTGCTCCCAGGATGAAGAGTTGCCCAGAGGGAGGGAGTTTCACGCAAACTGACAGGGCCACTTCCACGTTGTGATGCCTTCAATGGGTCGGGGGTGGGGTAGGGAATGGGAGAAGGGGCGAGAGGAAGGGGTGCGGTGCGGTCGGCCGGCTGGCCATCCCACACTGCCCTGCACAGTTTGCAGGAATTCCTTCCCTTCACAGAATCTCCACAGTGTGGAAGCAGGCCACTCGGCCTGACGAGTCCACACTGACCCTCCGAAGGGTAACCCACCTGCACCCATTCCCCTACTGTTGCTCTACTCCCTGACTATCACACCTCACCTGCACGTCCCTGGGTACTATGGGTAATTTAGCATAGCAATTCCCCCCTAACCTGGACAAAGTAAAAAATCACACAACACCAGGTTATAGTCCATCAGGTTTATTTAGAAGCACTAGCTTTTGGAGCGCTGTTCCTTTGTCAAGTGGTTGTGGAGAATAAGATCATAAGACACAGAATTTATAGAAAAACATGAAGTGTCCTGCCACTGAAATGATACATTGAACAAACCTGGATTGTTAAGTCTTTCATCTTTTAGACTGGGTTGCAGCTATCATTCACATGTAAATCCCAGAACTTCCTGGAAAGCACCTTATCAAGTGAACTTAAAGTTTTATTGCGAAAAGTGACATTTCTGCTCAGCTCTGCAAATGTTCATGGACGTGTGTGTGTGTGCACATGAGAGAGAAAATGTCTATTTCCATCCTGTATATCTCTCTGTCTATTTGAGAACAGATGCCTTACTTCTGTTGGTGAAAATATTGTTGTAAATCATAGCTGGGTTCTCATAGATAGATGCAAGGGAGAGAGAATTCCTCAAGTAGGATAGTATAAGAATCCTGGGAGACCCCCATTTATCGTTTACTTCCTAATGAATAAACATTAAACAACAGCTCCTATTTCTTACAAATTTGGTTTCATTTTTCTTCTTTGATTCCCTGCTAAGATTTAAGGGAGACAAAATTCCCCTGAGAATCCTGGGGGAGCCCTATTTCTGGTTTACTTTCTCATGAACAAACATTAAACACGAGCACCTATTCATTTCTAATTTGGTTTCATTTTTCTTGTTTGATTCCCTGCTGTGACTACACTGTGCCTGGATGGTTGACAGGCTGGGAGATTGTGGGTTGGGGCTCGATTGACTGAATGCTTTATTGTTCCAGAAGGTGTAGAAGGGGACAAAGCTTCAGCAGAAATCCAGCAGAGCTGAGCACAGACCGACATACTCCTTGGGAACAGGGAGATCAACAGAGGACAGAGACACCAGGACCTGAAATCTGAGCTGACACCAGACTACCCTGTGCTCAGTGCTTTGATTAGCAGTGCCAACCCTCCACCTTAACCAAGCTTCCCATTAGACAACACCCTCCATATACAGGATCTAATCCTTGCCATCCTGAAGCCTGTGAGGAGTCTCAGACCATAATTATTCACTTCAATGTGTGCAGTCAATTCATTCACTTTTGTCACAATGCGGCACATATTCAGACACACCATTTTTAGTTTCAATTTTTGTGATCGCTGGTACATTTACTCTCCTTGTCCCTTTCTCTGATGTTCATTTTCCACATCACCTCACTGCTCACCAGCCTTGGTTTGGATTGGCCATGCTAAATTGCCTACAATGACAACAATGGGTTTCGCTTCGGCGGGTCGGTGTGGACTTGTTGGGCCGAAGGGCCTGTTTCCACACTGTAAGTCTAAGTCTAAGATGTGCAGGTTAGGTGGGTTAACCATGGGAAATGCAGGGTTACACAGTTACATAGCAATAGAAGTAGGGGAAGGCCATTTGGCCCATCCAACCTGCTCCACCATTCATTAAGATCAAGGCTGATCCATTCATCAGCTGAGATCCTCCTCCCTGCATTGTCCCAACTACCCTTAATTCCCCTACCATTGCAAAAACCCATCCAACTGTGTCTTGAGTATACTAAATGAAGCTGCCTCTACTGATTCCTTGGGCAGAGAATTCTACAGATTCACTACTCTCCAGGAAAAGCAGTTCCTCCTCATCTCTGTCCTAAATTTACTCCTTCTAATCTTGAGCCTGGTTTCATTCACCAGTAGAAATGACTCAATAAGTAGAGCTTCATCCCCACAGTGCAATGAATTCCCATTTTGCACCAAAACCTCGGATTTACTCACTCACTCAGTTGCTGTCTCACAAATGCAAGATTTAATTGTAACTTCTTCTGCTCCCATTAAGGGCAAAACATCTTTGAAAGCTGCTCTGAAACTCCAGCCTTCACAATCACACTTCTGCTCTCACTGAAGATGATTAGAGTCACATAGAACGGAATCAGACCCTTTGTCCATCCAAACATCATTCCTGATGAAGTGCTCGGGACTGAAATGCCGACTCTCCTGGTCCTCAGATGCTGCCTGACCTGCCACCTTTTCCAGCACCACACTTTGACTCTAATCTCCAGCATCTGCAGTTCTCACTTTCTCCACATCCCAAAGTATCACCATTTAAGCAATACACCGTCTTTCTGCTTTTTTTTCATAGCAAAGGCTATAACTTCACTTCGTGGTACTGCGTTTGCCACGTGTTTGAAAATTGTCATCTTCTCTACTTCGGGGAGACCGAGAGTAAACTTGGGGAACGGCTTGGCGAGCATCACAGCTGGGTCTGGAGAGGCCATCCAGACCTCCCAGTCACCATCCATTTTAATTCCCCTTCCCACTCCCTTTCTGACAAAAACATCTTAGGCTTCCTCTATTGCCACAATGAACCAACCTGAAAATTGGGGGAACAACACCCCATCTTCCGCCCGGGCAGCCGACAGCCTGCAGGACTCAACATCGAGTTCTCCAATTTCAAATAACCTCCCTTTCCATCCCCCACTTCCACTCCTTCCTGCCACCAACCTGATTTCTTCCCCCCATTGACTAATCAGGCCGTACCCTCTCCCTGTCTTCACCTATCCCCACTTTAGCCCCAGCCCGAGCCCCAGCCCCTGCCTCAGCACCCACCTCCAGTCCTGAAGAAGGGTTCCACCCGAAACATCAACTTCTCCACTTCCTGATGCTGCCTGGTTTGCTGGGTCCTTCCAGCCTCCTGTCTGTCTATTTTGCCAATTGAGACACAGACCTCGACCACGTTTCCAGAGTCTGTCCTCCCCCCTGGGTTCACCCCCTTTCCCTTCAGTTGCTGCAAGTCAACAATTGAACTCCGGAAAGAAGTAGAAATGTCAAAGGGGGCGAGAAAAGAGAGTGCCGTACTCACAGATCTTAGACAGAGGAAGGGGTTTGCAGTCTGGGTGAAGCTCAATGTGGATTCAGAAAGAGAGGAGCAGGAGGAGCACCTTCAGAAACTCATGGTCCAACTTCCGCATTCAGACAATGGGATGGCTCTGATTGGCAGGAGGATCAATTTCGTTCTGGTCCTCCACGGTTCCCTATTGGACCATCAAAGGAAGGTCGGGCGCCTTTTTTTTGCGGGTACCGATGAGCATGCCCAGAGCTTTGATGACACCGGTGGGCATGCGTACTGCGTTACTGACACCGGATAACATGCGCAGTATGCTCACTGGGGATGCTGGTGTTCCCGTCAGATTTTAAGAGTCCGAATGCCAACAGGAAAAAAGGGGTAGAGGCAGAATTTGTTTTTCCTTGTGGTTCGACATTGCATTGTTTTTGCATTCTGTCTGGCTGCTCAAATTTTGTAAGTCTTTTCCCCACGTTGCGGGGCGAGTCCTGAACTGGAGGGCATGGGTTTAGGGTGAGAGGGGAAAGGTTTCTGAGGGGTAACCTGTTTACACAGACGGTGGTGCGTGTCAGCCAGAGGAAGTGGTGGAGGCTAGTACAATGATAATATTTAAAATGCATCTGGATGGGGATATGAATAGGATAGAGTCAGAGGGATAAGGGGTCAAATACTGGCAAATGGGTCACTAGATTAATTTAGGATATCTGGTCGGCATAGACGGAAGGGTATGTTTCTGTGCTCTGTGATGCTATTTCTAGATAGTTGGAACCAACTTCACAAGACAAAGACTAGGCCATTCACCCCTTACATTCAAGATCAGAGTGGTGCTGGAAATGCACAGCAGGTCAGGCAGCATCGAAGGAGCAGGAAAATCGCCGTTTCAGGCAAAAGCCTCGAATACTGCCTGACCGGCTGTGCTCTTCCAGCACCACTCTAATCTTGACTCTCATCTGCAGTGCTCACTTTCGCCCATTCACCCCTTCCAGCCTGTCCTGAGCAGTGGCCTGACTGTGCTGGTTTCAGTGAAAGTTTCAGGTGGATTTCAGCAGCTCTTTTAAAAAACCTTGAACGTGCTTTCTGGCGTTAACGATGTTTCTGAAGATATCATTTTAGGTATTCTCAATTTTGAAGATCAGCCATTTCTCACCCCTCCCGACTCCCAGGTAGAGTCATCGCGACCCATTCTCTCTCTTTCTCTCTCTCTGTGTCTGTCTTTTGAAGGGCTTGATACAGAGGTCAAAGATGGTTCGAGGCTCGAGAAAGGATGGGTGGGGTGGGGTGTGGTGTGGTGTGGTGTGGTGGGGGCTGGGGAGGAAAGAGACAGAATGGATGGGGGACAGAGAGAGAGAAAATGGAGGGGGTAGAGTGAAACTGTGGCGGGGGGGGACAGAGAGAGAGAGAATGAGTGGGGTTGATAGAGAGATTCAGCGGGGGAGAGAGAGTGGGCGTGGAGGAGAAGTGGGCGATGGCACAGGGCAGGGTGACACTAGGCACACGGATACACAAGATGGTCACTGAGCCATCAGTTGGCCAAGTTGACACACAAGATGTCCGCCGGATCACAATACTGAGAGAAACAGCAGAGCAGATACAGACACTGCCTGGGGACCACCAGAATGCCAGCACAATGGTCTCACAACCCAGGTGATTAGTTTAAAGCGGGTGGGGGAGAGAATACACATGAGTAATGAACACTGCCCGCCGAAGTGTCTGGGTCCGGCCAACACCTCTTATAGAAGTGCGAACAGCTTGATACAGACTCGATCCCAAATGCTAATAGCCAGGGCTGCAGGAATCCTCCTTCTCAGGAAGAGTAATTAGTGCCCATTACTACAACAATGGATTTCCATGCAGACATTGAAATGGACAATGTCTTCACTGAAACTGACAACGACTGTGCGGAAATTAACAAAGGCTGTGCCTGAACTGACAATGATTGTATCAACTATCAACGATTCTGCAAGGACTACCATAAACAAATCATGTTACAAAGACAAGAATCTCATCCCTGACCGATTGTATCACAAGATGGATCAAAGTTTCTTGACGTGTGCTCCGGGTGGAGAGAAGTCTCGCAGCTGACACTGTGCTGTTGGTGTCTTTCTCTCCCGGAGCCCCGGGATTCCCTTGTGCAATAAACTCTGTCATTGAACCGCAATTCTGACTCCGAGCCTGGTGTTTTTCCCCACAACAGGGGAGAGAGAATGGGGGTGGGGAGAGAGAATGGGGGATTGAGGAGAGAGAATGGGGGGGGTGGGGAGAGAGAATGGGGTGGAGGGATGGGGGAGAGAGAATGGGGGTGAGGTGCGGAGAAAGAATGGGGGGTGGAGAGAGAGAATGGGGGTGGGTGTGGAGAGAGATTGGGGGGAGGGGAGAGAGAATGGGGGGAGGGGAGAGAGAGAATGGTGGGAGGGGAGAAAGAATGGGGGAGGGGAGAGAGAATGAGGGAGGGGAGAGAATGGGGGTGGGGGAGAGAAAATAGGGAGGAGAGAGAGAATCGGAGAGAGGAGAGGAAATGCAAGGGTGGCAGAGGGGAGAGAGAATGGGGATGGGGAGAGAGAATGGGGGAGGGGAGAGAGAGAATGGTGGGAGGGGAGAGAGAATGGGGGGAAAGGGGAGAGAGAAATGGGGGAAGGGGAGAGAGAATGGGGAGGGGAGAGAGAATGGGGTGGGGAGAGAAAATGGGGAGGGGGAGAGACTGAGGTGAGAGAGACTTGGGGGAAGGGAAGAGAGAATGGGGGAGGGGACAGAGAATGGGGAGGGGGAGGTGAGAGAAAATGGAGAGAGATAGAATGGGGAGAGAGAGAAAGGGGGAGAATGGACATGGGACAGAGGGTATGGTGAGAGAGAGTAGTAGGGGGCAGATGGTGGGGAGAGAGTAGATGGAGGGGACAGAGGATGGGGAAAGAAACGACAGGGATGCAGAGGGTTGTGTGAGGGAGAATGGACAGAGTGTTCAGAGGAAAGAGAGAATGGACAATAAGCTGGGGCTGGAGAGAGAATGGACAGGGGGCACTGCAATTGGCGGGGGCAATGGACAGTGAGCACTGAGGGTGGTGGGCAGAATAGATGAGGGGCTGTGAGTGGCGGGGAGAATGAATAGAGGGTGCTGGACTGGCGGGGAGAATGGACAGGAGGCACTTTGAATGGCGAGGGCTAATGGACGGGGGCACTCTGAGTGGCAGGGGATAATGGATAGGGAACGCTTGAGTGGCAGGGGAGAATGGATGGGGGTGCTGTGGGTGGCAGGGGAGAAATGGCCAAGATCAAAAGGGTTCATGACAGTCAACACTTATCAGATTGTTCCCTGGAACAGAAAAACTTGCACTGAAGGCTCCCAGAAGAGGGGTGTCTCATATGTATTCCTTCAATTAGTTTTGAAATATTATTGTGTATCTTAAGTGTTAAGGTATACCTGCCATATAGAGAGATGGCTGTGGTTGTTGGAGGTCACTCATCTCAGTTCCTGGACGTCTATGCAGGAATTCATAAGGTAGTGTCTTAGGCTCAATCATCTTCATCAATGACCTTCCTCCATCATAAGGTCAGAGGTGGTGATATTCCCCAATAATTGCACAATGTTCAGCACGGTTCACAACTCCTCACAAACTGAAGCAGTTCAGTTTGAAATGCAACAAGACCTTAACAATATCCAATGGGCTGATGAGTGACAAGTAACATGTATGCCATTCCAATGCCAAACAATGACTCATCCCCAAAAGAGATAATCTGACCATTGCCCCGTGATATTCAACAGTGTTACTGTCACTAAACACCCCACTATCAACATCCTTGGGGTTTACCATTGACCTGAAACTCAAATAGACTAATCACAGACACAATGGCAACAAGAGCAGGCAACAGGTCAGGGATAATGTGGCGAGTGACTCACCTCCTGACTCCACAAACCCTGCCCATCTTCTACAAGGCACAAGTCAACAGTGTAATGGACTACTCTCCCACCAGCTTGGATGGGTGCAGCTTCAACAACATTCAAAAAGCTTGATACCATCCAGGAGAAAGTCACCTGCTTGATTGGCCCCATCTCCACATACACCCACTCCCTCTGCCCCACTGTTAAGAAGCAGGAATGTGTTCAGTGTGTAAGATGTACCACGGAAATTCACCAAAGATCCTGAGAAAATACCTTCCACACCAACAACCACTTCAATCCAGAAGGATCAGGGCAACAGATACTTGGGAACACAACCTCTTGCAAGTACCCCTCCAATCCACTCACCATCTTGACTTGGAAACATATTGCTGTTCCTTCAGTGTCCCTGGGTCTAAATCCTGGAATTCCCACCCAAAGGACATTGTGGGTCACCGTACCATTATGGATCACAGCAGTTGAAGAAGGTGGGTCACCACCACCTTCTCAAGGGGAACTAAAAGCTGGCCAGCCAGCGATGCACATGTACCATGAGTAACTTTTAGTAAATGATTGAAACAGAGGGTTGGAACCCGCAAACTAAACAAAAATCGAGGTTCAGGTGAAACAGATATAGGGCTTTGATCCTGTCCTGATGTGAGGACAAATAAAGAGTGCTGCACTGACACTGAATTGGAAATAGTGTTTAGAGTTGAATGCCTGCAATGCTTCACTCAGTGTATCAATCTAATATCGATTAAAGATTAGTTCCTGACGAAAACATCACCAATATACAACAAAGGACGTTTAAGAAGGCATATGCAACACTTGATTTCATCTTTTTAATGGTTGCTGTAGCACCCACAATCCCATGCGATCAAGAAACCGTTCTATCGGCCGTGTGCAGTGCTGATGGTGCGCATGTGTGAAATCGATCTGGGGCCCCGCCCCTCATCGCTCTGATGGACGGGGAGACGAACCTTTGGGAAACCCTGAAGGACCGGAAGGAGCCTGATCCTCCTGCCAATCAGAGCCCTCCTATTGTCTGAATGTGGATGGTTTTGACCATGAGCTACTGAAGTTGCTGCTCCCCCTCTCTCCCTGAATGAAGGTTGAGCTTTATCCCAGATTGCAACTTCCTTCCTCTGTTTAACATCTGAAAGTACCGCACTCTCTTTTCTCGCTCCCTTTCCCATTTCTTTTCACATTCTTGGGTTCAGCTGTTGGTTTGTAGGAGCTGAGGGAAAAAGAAAGTCAATCGAGGTGAAGGGACAGACTCTGGAAAAGGTTGGTCTAGATCTGTGCCTGTTAATGTTTGACAGGCTTTGTTTCCTGAGCTTGAGCCATTTACTTGTCTGGCAAAAAAGGATGGCCTCTTGATCCATGTTGGGGATGGAAGGAGATTATGCTGTGGGTGACTTGCTCGTAGTAGTCCAATAAGTATTGGATAAGTAATCATGACACACAAACCTTGAGTTATTGACTGTTTATTCGGGAGCTCACAGGGAGAGCCAAGACAACCTAATAATCACAAGTCACTCCGATGACAAACAAATTTGTGTGATTATACAGGTCACAATCATTTAACAATTAGCAATCTGTGAATTGCAGGATATTGAGCAAACTGAGGCACTTTGCCCAGTCACGTAGTGTCTGGACAGTGTTGGTTAGAACCTGTTAAGTATACAATAGGTCCTTGCAAAGAGAAGGATATTCCCAGGGAAGGAAAGAATTTGTTTATCAGGTAGCAGTACAGCTGCAAGGCCGAGTGTCTCTGTTGAGCCTGGGAAACACAATCTTAGCCTGGGAAACAGAAGCTTTGGCAAGCAGGCACTAAGCTGAGATTGAAAGTATTTTCCAGATTTTTAATATTTGACAAAATAGCTGACCAGAATATAATAATTCTCCCACAATTCCTTCCTCCTTTCCTTTCACCAAATCAGGAGGTCAGTTCAGAGGATCCGGCAAAAGGAGGGATGTAGCGGACCCAGTGGGGCTTGTTGGCCATGGGGGTTTAGAGTCGCCAAGGTAACTGTCATAGTCCAGGTCACCAGGATCAGGAGAGAGAGTGTCAGTGAAACCATCCATTGGTGTGGAAATGTCAGAAATGAGAAGGGGCACAAGTTGGGAAGATGCTGGAATATTCGGCATCAGAAGGCAGCTGAAATGGGCACAGCACTGTTTCTGGAAAATAATGCTATGTGCTCGCAGAACAAAACCAGCAATAAGAAGCACAAGGCCCTGGAAGAGAGCGGTAGCCCAAGAGCCAAGCCAGCCGCCCATCCATGTCCAAAGTCCCAACGGGGAGTAGTGTCATGGAGGGAGGAGGCTGCCTTGCCAATGTGGGCGGCAATGTTAGTAATGTTGTCACTGGAGTCAGGGATGTAGGTACAGCAGTCAGAGCCGATAAGGGCACAAGTGCCTCCTTTCTCGGCTAACAGGGAGTCTCCATGTGACTTTGGAGAGCAGTGACCATCCCTGCATTGAGCAGGTCAAAGGCTGAAGATGTGGCATTGACAATCTCTTCCAGAGTGGTAGCAATTCACTAACCCTCAACCTCAAGGTGGAGGGGAGCATAGGGAGGGGAGAAGGTAGAGAAAAGGTGCTGAAAAGTTGTGAGCACTCTCTTGATTTGTGGTTTGGAAGTCTCAAAAGGCAAAGTGTGGGAATGGTAAAGGAACGGGACAACATAACCTAAATCCCAGCTGCCAGTCCAGGAGGTAGGCAGCCAGGGGGAGGCCGTATGGCCACAAATGAAATCAGTGCCATTGAAGGGCAACAAATAATTGCATTGGGTTCCAATCCAAAAGGTGGGAAATGAGGAATTGATGGCAGTCTTGTTGGGAACCCTGAGGTTAAGTATGCTCCTGTCTGCAGTGGGCTGGTAAGCAGTTAAAGTAAGGAGTAGGGAGTGGAGACACTTACTGAAACCAGCCTGCCATCCTGAGGGATGCTTCCTCTTGATGCAAATACTTCCTAGATGTGGAGTCCTGGCTGTGAGATTGGTGAGGAACAGGGAGGGGGGTGTACGGGAGGGGTTGTATTTTTTTCTCTTCTCTACCCCCACACTACTGCCTAACTGCGGGAGTGCTTATATTTCCAACCCACACCCATGTTGTGTGTGTGCAGGTGTGAGACACAGTGAGAGACAACAAGTGCACGAATCTTCATTCACCTTCCACCACCAGGAAGAAAGGAAACACCTGAGTGGCCAGTGACAAGCAGTGCCCCTCTCAGAGGGCAATGCTGCATGATCACATAGTGAGGGGGAGGGCAGCGATCAAATCAAAATAGAGTTGGAGGGGGAAATAATACACTCCACTCCCTGCGGTGCCCACCTCTCTCTGAACAGCCCAAAGATGTTGGTGGGCACCGCGTGCTCCTTCTCCAGAGACACCCCGGCTCTGACGTACCCACAGAGGAGGGGCAGGCAGTCAGCCCTAATGACCCCCTCCACGGCCTGCTGCCTGGACTTGTTTATGGTCAGTTTGGCCAGGCCCAGGAGCAGACCCACGAGGAGGTCCTGTGACTGTCCTCCCCACTTCACACTGGGTGCCCAAACATCACAGGAGTGATAGTATTGAGGCTGGAACCAACCCTTGAATGTATCCATTGTATATCCCACTGATTGCCAGCGAAGGTGGGTATTATCCCCGTGCTCACCCACTTAGGAAACCAGGGGGATGTGAAAAGTTGTGACAGCAGCAGAATGACCCTGATGCAGCCCCATTCAGCAGGGTCAGCCTCATTAAAAGGTATGGATCTCAGGGGGATCCTTCCCTTGGAGTGGGTGGGAATATGGGCACAAACCCAGCAGCTAGAGCGGCTGTCCTTTTCTGCACAAAGCTATGTCCTGTAATGAAAAGTATTACACAGTAATTCCCATTTACTACAGGTTATCAGGCTATCCATTGTGTCCCAATCAAACATAGTCAGTGACAGAAAGATAAGGAAGAGTGCAGTGCCAGGCAGAATGATGAGACTGAGCCATTCACGGGTGAAGGCTGAAGATGTGTCTCTGACGGGGTCTTCTGGTGTTCCTCCAGGAGGTGGCGCTGGTTTGCATTGTGTAGTGTGTGTCCATGCGGCCTCCCCATGACCTTCGAGTAAAAAATGAGGTCTGCAGATGCTGGAGATCACTGCTGCAAATGTGATGCTGGTCAAAGCACAGCAGGCCAGGCAGCATCTCAGGAATAGAGAATTCGACGTTTCGAGCATAAGCCCTTCATCAGGAATAAGAGAGAGAGAGAGAGAGCCAAGCAGGCTAAGATAAAGGGTAGGGAGGAGGGACTAGGGGGAGGGGCGATGGAGGTGGGATAGGTGGAAGGAGGTCAAGGTGAGGGTGATAGGCCGGAGTGGGGTGGGGGCGGAGAGGTCAGGAAGAGGATTGCAGGTTAGGAGGGCGGTGCTGAGTTGAGGGAACCGACTGAGACAAGGTGGTGGGAGGGGAAATGAGGAAACTGGAGAAATCTGAATTCATACCTTGTGGTTGGAGGGTTCCCAGGCGGAAGATGAGGCGCTCCTCCTCCAGCCGTCGTGTTGTTGTGCTCTGCCGGTGGAGGAGTCCAAGGACCTGCATGTCCTCGGTGGAGTGGGAGGGGGAGTTAAAGTGTTGAGCCACGGGGTGATTGGGTTGGTTGGTTCGGGCGGCCCGGAGGTGTTCTCTGAAGCGTTCCGCAAGTAAGCAGCCTGTTTCACCAATATAGAGGAGGCCACATCGGGTGCAGCGGATGCAATAGATTATGTGTGTGGAGGTACAGGTGAACTTGTGGCGGATATGGAAGGATCCCTTGGGGCCTTGGAGGGAAGTGAGTGTGGAGGTGTGGGCGCAAGTTTTACATTTCCTGCGGTTGCAGGGGAAGGTGCCGGGGGTGGAGGTTGGGTTGGTGGGGGGTGTGGATCTGACGAGGGAGTCACGAAGGGAGTGGTCCTTGTGGAACGCTGATAGGGGAGGGGAGGGAAATATATCCTTGGTGGTGGGGTCCGTTTGGAGGTGGCGGAAATGGCGGCGGATGATACGTTGTATGCGGAGGTTGGTGGGGTGGTAGGTGAGAACCAGTGGGGTTCTGTCTTGGTGGCGGTTGGAGGAGCGGGGCTCAAGGGCGGAGGAGCGGGAAGTGGAGGAGATGCGGTGGAGGGCATCGTCGATCACGTCTGGGGGGAATCTGCGGTCCTTGAAGAAGGAGGCCATCTGGGCTGTGCGGTGTTGGAACTGGTCCTCCTGGGAGCAGATGCGGCGGAGACGAAGGAATTGGGAATATGGGATGGCGTTTTTACAGGGGGCAGGGTGGGAGGAGGTGTAGTCCAGGTAGCTGTGGGAGTCAGTCGGTTTATAATAGATGTCTGTGTTGAGTCGGTCGCCCGAGATAGAAATGGAAAGGTCTAGGAAGGGGAGGGAGGAGTCTGAGATGGTCCAGGTGAATTTCAGGTCGGGATGGAAGGTGTTAGTAAAGTTGATGAACTGTTCAACCTCCTCGTGGGAGCACGAGGCAGCGCCGATACAGTCATCGATGTAGCGGAGGAAAAGGTGGGGGGTGGTGCCAGTGTAGTTGCGGAAGATGGACTGTTCCACATATCCTACGAAGAGGCAGGCATAGCTGGGTAGGTAGCGTAGGTAGGTTAGCTCAGCTGGTTAGAGTGTGGTGCTAATAACGCCAAGGTCGTGGGTTCAATCCCCACACTGACCATGTGCAGCGCTCGTCTCGTCAGCTGTGCTGTGTCAAGGTTCTTCCACTGACACCCTCCTTCGACTGACTGAACTGGTCCTCACACTTAATAACTTCTCTTTTCAATCCTCCCACTTCCTCCAAACTAAAGGAGTTGCCATGGGCACCCGCATGGGCCCCAGCTATGCCTGCCTCTTCGTAGGATATGTGGAACAGTCCATCTTCCGCAACTGCACTGGCACCACCCCCCACCTTTTCCTCCGCTACATCGATGACTGTATCGGCGCTGCCTCGTGCTCCCACGAGGAGGTTGAACAGTTCATCAACTTTACTAACACCTTCCATCCCGACCTGAAATTCACCTGGACCATCTCAGACTCCTCCCTCCCCTTCCTAGACCTTTCCATTTCTATCTCGGGCGACCGACTCAACACAGACATCTATTATAAACCGACTGACTCCCACAGCTACCTGGACTACACCTCCTCCCACCCTGCCCCCTGTAAAAACGCCATCCCATATTCCCAATTCCTTCGTCTCCGCCGCATCTGCTCCCAGGAGGACCAGTTCCAACACCGCACAGCCCAGATGGCCTCCTTCTTCAAGGACCGCAGATTCCCCCCAGACGTGATCGACGATGCCCTCCACCGCATCTCCTCCACTTCCCGCTCCTCCGCCCTTGAGCCCCGCTCCTCCAACCGCCCCAAGACAGAACCCCACTGGTTCTCACCTACCACCCCACCAACCTCCGCATACAACGTATCATCCGCCGCCATTCCGCCACCTCCAAACGGACCCCACCACCAAGGAAATGTAAAACTTGCGCCCACACCCCCACACTCACTTCCCTCCAAGGCCCCAAGGGATCCTTCCATATCCGCCACAAGTTCACCTGTACCTCCACACACATCATCTATTGCATCCGCTGCACCCGATGTGGCCTCCTCTATATTGGTGAAACAGGCCGCTTACTTGCGGAACGCTTCAGAGAACACCTCGGGGCCGCCCGAACCAACCAACCCAATCACCCCGTGGCTCAACACTTTAACTCCCCCTCCCACTCCACCGAGGACATGCAGGTCCTTGGACTCCTCCACCGGCAGAGCACAACAACACGACGGCTGGAGGAGGAGCGCCTCATCTTCCGCCTGGGAACCCTCCAACCACAAGGTATGAATTCAGATTTCTCCAGTTTCCTCATTTCCCCTCCCCCCACCTTGTCTCAGTCGGTTCCCTCAACTCAGCACTGCCCTCCTAACCTGCAATCCTCTTCCTGACCTCTCCGCCCCCACCCCACTCCGGCCTATCACCCTCACCTTGACCTCCTTCCACCTATCCCACCTCCATCGCCCCTCCCCCTGGTCCCTCCTCCCTACCCTTTATCTTAGCCTGCTTGGCTCTCTCTCTCTCTCTTATTCCTGATGAAGGGCTTATGCTCGAAACGTCGAATTCGCTATTCCTGAGATGCTGCCTGGCCTGCTGTGCTTTGACCAGCAACACATTTGCAGCTCCCCATGACCTTGCCTGCTGAACGGGGAACCAGCAGGACTAGGGACAGGCCTTTCCATCTCAGCTCCAATATACCCCGGGCCTAATGCTGAGGCTTGGCGGACCCGTGAATGTAAACTCTGAAGAGTTTTGGTTAACTGATGCAAATATTTCCCACTTGTCCAACACTAGAGAGTCAGCTGTTTCAGTCATTGGGATGGTTTTGATTCATCTACAAAATACATCTAGTCTTATTAGACAATATTCATAACAATGTACGTGACATAATTCTATAAAAGCAAGTTGCAGACAGGGAAAAAGGCTGACCAGGCAAGGAGGGGGTTAACAACCTCAGGGCATCCCTCTTACAGCATGCATCCTGTTTGTTTACAAATTAAACACCCTTCAGCTCTTTTCCCAGCTGCTTTCTGGAAAGCTGGGTGACATCAGGTTTGTAATACAGTATTAACCATTTCCTTCTTGCCCAAGTGTGTACAATAAAGCACATAATTAACTGAAGTAAGCAGCAGCAAAGAAGGAACACAAACCAGTCCATCAGGGGTCACCCACATTTCTGTTTGAGTATCAAAGGAGTACCCTATTTGAGGCCATAGTTTGTGCTGCTCAGCAGGGGGCTTCCCCTGTGATTTCAGTCCCATACCCAGGCCTGGCATTCCTATCCCCATATTGTCTCTATCCGGGTTTTACTGGGGACCCAATGGGACCAGAAGTTTGGGGTGTAAGGCTGCCTGCTTGGAAGCAGCATCCATCTGCTCATTCCTTTGGAAGACTGTATCCATTGCCTCAGCGTGAGCTGAATATCTTGGATAGCTGCCAGATTGATTGGACAAAACAGCATTACTATTCGTCTGCCCCGTGGGGGTTACAAATCCTCTAGGTTCCCACAAGGCTCTGTAATCATGGGTCACACCAAAAGCACAGTGAGAGTTGCAGATCTCAACCCCGGGAGGGGTCTCTCAGTTCCGAGATCAGTTAAATGAACACTAGGAGTATGGTCTGTTTCAGTAAGGTGTCACACTTTAATTAGTAACGGCCGGGCAAAGATTTGTCCAGCAACACTGATATTAAAAGATTCTGTGTTCCTCGGAGAAACTGCGTGATTAACTTGGAATGAAATATCGATTTTCATATGTTTCTTAAGAGACTGTACAGCCTTAATTACAGAGTAAATCCAATAAAATTACATAATGAACAACAGCTTAACCCAATGACATTTCCTGGGAACAATCTCCTCATACCTGTGCTTCTAGGTTAGCTGGGATGGTCAGTAATGCCCTATCTAGCTTAATTAGATCCATACTATGAAGAAGGCATTGTTTGCTTAATCTGTAATTCAGTTAGCTCAGGAATGCAGAAATGCAGCTTTTAGCCATTTTAAACACAGTGTTAATTTGCAGCCTGAAGCCATGTTGTTATATTACTTTATATTGAGATGCCATTTTGTGGTTAATAAAAGCTCCTGACAACAGCCTAAATCCAGGTATTAGATCCTCATCTGGTGTAGACCTGCTCTGTCACTCAAAAGAAAACTAGATTTACAATTTAAAGCCATACGTGCTATTCTGCTAAATTAATCCAGTTGATTTGTTTTTGTTTAAAAATATGAAAACCTCATGAATAGTTCTTCCAGTTAATCACTGGATATTCAAATTTCTCTTCAAAATTAAAGATCACAACAAAACTGGGTGTCATTGTGGGATTTGGAATCTGGAGGGTGTGCTTGGTAAAGTTTGAATGAACAATATTTCAAAGTGAATGTTATCGTGTTCAGTACTAAGACTTTCTGGAGATGAAAAATTTGCCCCTGTGTGTTTTGCAACACTTAACCAAGGTCAGTTCCATAGAATATGCAGTCAGGTTGATGCGAGAGTTAAGAGCTGGGGCAAACATCAGAAATAATGGAGGCAGGAGAACAGCAATTAGAGTTAGAAAGTTAGCCAAAAATATAAAAACAGGAAGGAAAGTTTCATCAGCTTTTCTTAAAAAAAACTAACAAATTAAGTGTTGGTTCTGTTAAAAAAATGAGTCTGGGAATTCAATAACAGAGGATAAAGAGATGGTCGGAGAATTGAAAAGAGCTTGAATCTGTCTTCACTAGAGAGGATACAAGTAACAGCTTAGAACTAGATGGAAATCAGGAATTGAAAGGGAAGGAGGAACTGAAGACAACTACAATGACCAGGGAAGTAGTACTGAGTAAACTGTTGGAACTACGAGTTCACAAGTCCCAGTTGGCCAAAGTATTTCATTCTAGACCCTTAAAGAAAAACTACCTAGTGAAATAGTTAATGCATTGGTTTTAATTTTCCAAACCTCATTAGTTTCAGGGGAGGTTCCTTTAGATTGGAAAACTCCTTTCTTCAAAAAGGCAGACCGAGAGTCTACCTCCTTCCCAAGATCCACAAGCCTGACCACCCTGGCCGACCCATTGTCTCAGCATGCTCCTGCCCCACTGAACTCATCTCTACCTACCTCGACACTGTCCTTTCCCCCCCAGTCCAGGAACTCCCCACATATGTTCGAGACACCACCCACGCCCTCCTCCTCCTCCAAGACTTCCGTTTCCCCGGCCCGCAACGCCTCATCTTCACCATGGATATCCAATGCCTCTACCTTTATCCACCATGACCAGGGACTCCAGGCCCTCTGTTTTTTTCCTCTCCAGACATCCCCAACAGTACCCTTCCACCGACATTCTCATTCTTTTGGCCGAACTGGTCCTCACCCTTAACAATTTCTCCTTTGAATCCTCCCAGTTCCTCCAGACCAAAGGGTAGCCATGGACATATGTATGGGCCCCAGCTATGCCTGTCTCTTTGTTGGTTGTGTAGAACAGTTGATCTTCCATAATTACACCGGCACCACTCCCCACCTCTTCCTCCGCTACATTGATGACTGCATTGGCGCCACCTCATACACCCGCGAGGAGGTTGAGCAATTCATCAACTTCACCAACACATTCCACCATGACCTTAAATTTACCTGGACCATCTCTCACACCTACCTCCCCTTCCTGGACCTCTCCATCTCCATGAATGACGACTGACTTGACACTGACATTTTTTACAAACCCAACGACTCCCTCTTCCCACCCTACCTCTTGCAAAAATGCCATCCCGTATTCCCAATTCCTCCGCCTCCGCCATATCTGCTCCCAGGAGGACCAGTTCCACCACGGAACACACCAGATGGCCTCCTTCTTTCGAGACCGCAATTTCCCTTCCCACGTGGTTAAAGATGCCCTCCAACACATCTCGTCCACATCCTGTACCTCTGCCCTCAGACCCCACCCCTCCAACTGTAACAAGGACAGAACACCCCTGGTGCTCACCTTCCACCCTACAAACCTTCGCATAAACCAAATCATCCACTGACATTTCTGTCACCTCCAAAAAGACCCCACCACCAGGGATATATTTCCCTCCCCACCCCTTTCCGCCTTCCGCAAAGACCATTCCCTCCGTGACTACCTGGTCAGGTCCACGCCCCCCCCTACAACCCACCCTCCCATCCTGGCACTTTCCCCTGCCACCACAGGAACTGTAAAACCTGGACCTACACCTCCTCCCTCACCTCTATCCAAGGCCCTAAAGGAGCCTTCCACATCCATCAAAGTTTTACCTGCACATCCACCAATATCATTTATTATACTAGTTGCTCCCGGTGCGGTCTCCTCTACATTGGGGAGACTGGGCACCTCCTAGCAGACCGCTTTAAGGAACATCTCCGGGACACCTGCACCAATCAACCACACTGGCCCGTGGCCCAACATTTCAACTCCCCCTCCCACTCTGCCGAGGACATGGAGGTCCAGGGCCTCCTTCACCGCTGTTCCCTCACCACCAGACGCCTGGAGGAAGAACGCCTCATCTTCTGCCTCGGAACACTTCAACCCCAGGGCATCAATGTGGACTTCAACAGTTTCCTCATTTCCCCTTCCCCCACCTCACCCTAGTTCCAAACTTGCAGCTCAGCACTGTCCCCATGACCTGTCCTACCTGCCTATCTCCATTTCCACCTATCCACTCCACCCTCTCCTCCCTGACCTATCACCTTCATCCCCTCCCCCACTCACCCATTGTACTCTATGCTACTTTCTCCCCACCTCCACCCTCCCCGAGCTTATCTCTCCACGCTTCAGGCTCATTATTCCTGATGAAGGGCTTTTGCCCGAAATGTCGATTTCGCTGCATCTTGAATGTTGCCTGAACTGCTGTGCTCTTCCAGCACCACTAATCCAGAATCCGGTTTCCAGTATCTGCAGTCATTGTTTTTACTTCGAGAACAGGAAACTGCAGACCATTTAACTTAACTTATGTCATAGGGAAAATGTTCAAAGCTATGATTAAAGATGTGATGACAGGGCACTTGTATAAGTTCAGGCAGCGTGAATCTGTTTTTGTCAATGAGAAATAATGTTGTAATACTGTTTTGAAGAACTGCCTCTCCGCACTGCGACTGAGCTGATGAATCTCCAGTGCCGATAGGGAATGGAATCCCTTCCCACAATCCCCACATTTCCAGGCTTCTCCCCAGTCCTGGTATCCTTTTCGCTCCCTGTTTCTGATGAACAATTGAAACTGTGATCACACTCAGGAAACGTGTACAGCCACCCCCTGCTGGGAACAGGGTAATGTTTCTTCACCTGTGTAACTGCTTACAGCTCCTTCCCACAGACAGCTCACTGGGGCACACTCTCTCTCCCAACAAGGGGAAAAGACATACAAAAGTTGAGGAGTCAGACAAAATGCGGAAGCAATAAAATGTCGAATCACGGGGGGAAAATATTGTGGCTCTCCCCCCTTTTTTTCCCTGTTACCATTTGGACACTTAAAATCTGTCAGAAACACCAACATCCCAAAGAGCACACTGCGCATGTTTGCCGGTGTCACCAACGCAGTGCGCATGTTTATCGGTGTCAGCAAACATCTGGGCATGCTCGTCACTGTGCGTTAAAAAAGGTGCGCGATTAAAAGTCGATTGCCCAATAGGGAGCCCTGGAGGACCGAAAGGACGTTGGTCCTCCTGCCAATCAGGGTCACCCCATTGTCTGAATGCGGAAGTCGGACCATGAGGTTCCGACGCTGCTGCTCGTGTCTGAATGAAGAATGAGCTTTATCCCAGACTGCAAATTCCTCTGTCCGTTATCTGTGAGTACGGCACTCTCTTCTCCTGCCACCTTTTCCATTTAATCTTCATTTTGGGGTTCAGTTGTTGACTTGCAGCAACTAAAAGAGAAGGGAGTGTGTCGGGGTGGGGACAGACTCTGGAAACGTTGCTCCAGGTCTGTGTCTGAATTGGCAAAATAGACAGGCAGGAGGTTGGAAGAACACAGCAAGCCAGGCAGTATCAGGAGGTGGAGAAGTCAATGTTTCGGGTGGAACCCTTCTTCAGGATTGGGGATGGGTGTAGGGGGTGATGCAGATAAAGGGTGTGTTGGGTGGTGAAGTGGGCATAGGTGTAGACAGGTAGAGGGTTCGACCTAGGCAAAAGTGAGGACTGCAGATGCTGGAAACCAGAGTTTAGATCAGAGTGGTGCTGGAAAAGCACAGCAGGTCGGGCAGCATCGAGGAGCAGGAAAATCGACGTTTCGGGCAAAATCCCTTTATCAGGAATTTCCCCAGGTTAGGGGAGTCCAAAGCTAGAGGGCATATGTTTGAGGTGAGAGGGGAATGATTTAAAAGGGACATGAAGGACAACTTTTTCACAGACGGTTGTGCGTGTATGAAACGGACTGCTAGAAAAGTTGGTGGAGGCTGGTACGATTATATTTAAAATGCATCTGGCTGGGTACATGAATCGGGATGGTTTGGAGTCGTGTGGGTCACGTGCTGCCAAACGGGACGAGATTAATTTCAGATATGTGGTCGGCACAGACAAGTTGGGCCGTAAGGTCTGTTTCCATGCTGTGAAAGCAGAAGTGTGGTTGTGAAGACTGGACTTTCTGGGTTTATTTGGAAGTACTCGCTTTTGGACACTGCTCCATCATCAGGTGGTTGTGGAGTACAAGATCATATGGAAAAAGATTAAAGTGTCCTACCACTGAAATGATGTATTGAACAAACCTAGATAGTTACGTCTTTCATCTTTTAAAGTGGGTTGCAACTATCATTCATGTGTAAATCTCGATAACATAAGGTTTTATAACAAAAGGTAACAACATCTGGGCGGCATGGTGGCTCAGTGGTTCTTAATTCTGCCTCACAGCGCTTGGGACCCAGATTCAATTCCAGCCACTGGCCACAGTCTGTGTGGAGTTTGCACATTCTCCCCGTGTCTGCATGAGATTTCTCCAGGTGCTCCGGTTTCCTCCCACAATCCAAAAATATGCAGGTTCGGTGAATTGGCCATGCTTAAATTGCCCATTGTGTTCCATCCATTGGTCAGGGGTAAATATGGGGAATGGGGCCTGGTGGGTTACTCTTTGGAGGGTTGGTGTGGATCTGTTGGGTCAAAGGGCCTGTTTCCGTACTGTACAGAATCTAATCCAATCTCAGCTCAGACAATGTGTTCAAAGTGTGAGGTCAGAGTCTGTCTTTATCCCCATCTTGAATCTGACTAGTTCTGTTTCTAAAGTAGGAATTTATAAAATGCAACATGTTCTGACAGCTTGCAGATTGTGCATTTTTGAGCGAAATAGAATTTATCTGAAAATATAATTCTGCAAATGCAAATTCACCCCCATGGACCTGTGTGTGCTTACATGCATGAGACAGCAAAAAAGTTTATTTCCTTGCTGTGTATCTCTGTCTATTTGGTAACAGATGCTTTATTTCTGTTGGCGTAAATATTGTTGTAAGTCATAGCTGGGTACTAATAGTTAGATATAAGGCAAAGAGAATTCCTCAAGTCGGGCACTATCAGAATCCTGGGAGACCCCTATTTCTGGTTTACTTCCTATTGACAAACCTTAAGCATGAGCACCTGTTTATTTCTATTTTTTTGTTTCACTTTTCTTGTTTGATTCTCTGGTACAACTACACTCTGTGTCTGGTCGGTTGTCAGGCTGGGAGATAGTGGATTGGGTTTCGATTGACTGAATGTTGTATTGTTCTGGAAGGTGTAAAGGATGTGGGGGGGGGGGGTTGGGGAATCAAAACTTCAGAAATCCAGCAGAGCTGAGAACAGACCAACATCTTACTCTGTGGGAACAGGGAGATCAACAGGACAGACAAACCAGGACCTGAAATCCGACCTGACACCGGATTACTGTGATCAGTGTTTTGATTAGCAATGCCAACCCTCTTCGGGCATGAGCCCTTTTTCAGGAATGAGGAAAGTGTGTCCAGCAGGCTAAGATAAAAGGTAGGGAGGAGGGACTTGGAGTAGGGGTGTTGGAAATGCGATAGGTGGAAGGAGGTCAGGATGAGGGTGATAGGCCGGAGCTTCCTGTTTGACTACCCCCTCGATATTCAAGATCCAATCCTTGTCAGCCTGAAGCCATGTCTATGTAAGGAGCCTCAGATCATAATTATTCTCTTCAATGTGTGCAATCAATTCATTCACTTTTGTAACAGTGCAGCACGCATGCAGACGCACTGTTTTCGGTTTTAATTTGTATGATCTTTGCAATCCGGTTTTGATTGCTGATACATTTACCCTCCTTGTCCCTTTCCATCATTCTGTGATGTTCATTTCCCACATCACTACATTGCTCACTGGCCTTGATTGGGATTGGCCGTGCGAAATTACCCATAGTGCCCAGGGATGTGCAGGTCAGGTGTATTTGTCAGGGTAATGTAGAGCAGATGGGGAATGGGTATGGGTGGGTTCCCCTTCAGAGGGTCGGTGTGGACTCGTTGGGCCGAGTGGCCTGCTCCCACTCTGTGGGGATTCTCTGTAGCGAATGAATAGGAGCAAACGGTGCAGGACAACGCAGGCGCAGTGCGTGCGCCCGGCTTGGCCACGCCCACCCTCTCAATCGTCTGAGTACAGGATTTGGGAGATTACGTTGTAGCTGTCCAGGACATTGGTTAGGCTACATTTGGAATATTGTGTGCAGTACTGGTCTCTCTGCTGTAGGAAGGATGTCATGGATGTTGTGAAACTTGAAAGGATTCAGAAAAGATTGGCATGGATGTTGTCAGGGTTTGAGCTGAACAGGATGGGGCTGTTTTCCCTTGAGTACCAGAGGCTGAGGGGTGATCCTACAGGTTTCTATAAAATCATGAGTGACATGGATAGGATAAATACACAAGGCATTTCCCTGGAATGGGGGAGTCCAGAACTAGAGGGTAATAGGTTTAGGGTTGGGGGGAGATTTGAAAGGGCCCTAAGGGGCTACTCTTATATTCAGAGGGTGGTATTATGTAAGGAATGAGCTGCCAGAGGAAGTGGTGGAGGCTGGTACAATTACAGCATTTAAAAGGCATCTCGCTGGGTATATGAATAGAAAGGGTTTAGAGGGATATGGGCCATGTGCTGTCAAATGGGACTAGATTGATTTAGGATATCTGATCGGCATGGATGAGTTGGACCGAAGGGACTATTTCTGTGCTGTACATCGGGTAGACAACGGTCCTCAAAATTCTGTTCCCATTAGGCTCTCCCTTAGCTCTATTGCACATGATAGCCGACCCAATTTAGTCCCAGCTGCCAGCACCCGGCCCATATAGGGGCCAAGTGATGGCAAACGTGACTAGATTACTTTAGAATATCTGGTCAACTCGGACAGATTGAGCTAAAGGGTCTGTTTCTGTGCTGTGTGACTCTAATTGTCTCCAGTGAAAGCAGAAGTGTGGTTGTGAAGGCTGGACTTTCAGGGCATGTTTTGCCCTGACTGGGAGCAGAAGAGTTTGATTGACGTGTGTCGGTGTTAATGCCTTGACGTCTCATTTTGCTCCCACCTTCCCGGGGTCATTAACCATTTTGTGTCTGGCCCTTCCTCAAGAAGCTGCATTACAGGTTCACCCTGAATTGGCACTTTGTTTTGCTTCCCAAAATCAGACCTGCTCACTCTCAGCAGGATCCCAGTGTTGTGAAAGATATTAACTTTCAGGTGGAGGCATCCAAAATTCAGAGAGATGTCAGTCTTGATGTTTTTGCTTTTTCTGTCTCTGTAAGATCCTGAATCAGCACCTTCAGGGGAATTAGTTAGAGCGGAGTGAGAACAGAGGGGAAGGGAGAGTGGGATGGTGCTTTCAATTTTGTGGAACAACACAAGAATATTCCACAGAAAGTCGAGTTGCTTGTTCTGAATTTCTACCCTGCACTGATAGTGATGACTTTTGTAATCTCTTTTTGCAGAGTATTTGAAAATCTGAAGACTGAAGTTTCAAAATCAACGAATGTAGGGCTTATGTCCGAAACATTGACTCTCCTGCTCCTTGGATGCTGCCTGACCTGCTGTTTTGCCAGCGCCACATTTTTTGACCGACTCTCCAGCGTCTGCAGTCCTCACTTTGATGTCAATGTCTGACAGTTACTCAATCCATCGGGACAGCAACTGTTTTGGACTGTGATTTCTGTGAGAGGAATCAACGCTTTTTGCTTCCTGTTTGAGGACATTTTCAGCATCAGTGGGACTGGACGAGAGACCCCACTGTTGGAGCGCACTGTGTGTGGAGCCTGAAACAGTTATACGGCCTGGGAAGGGGATTTCACGGCAGGGAGGGGCTCTACACGTGTTTGTGAGAAACTGAAGCTGTGGCCATGGAGAAACCCGAGGAATCCCGCCCTGGGGAGGAACCGTGGAAGCGTGGGGACTGTGGGAAAGGCTTCCGTGTCCCGTCTGCCCTGGAGACTCATCGGCGCGGTCACACCGGGGAGAGGCCATTCCCCTGCACCGACAGCGGGAAGGCTTTCAGCACATCCTCCCACCTGCCGGCCCACCAGCAGCACCACACAGAGGAGATGCCCTTCAGCTGCCCAGAGTGCGGGAAGGCCTTTACCCGGTCCTCCACCCTGCTGAGGCACCAGCGTGTCCACACCGGGGAGAGGCCTTTCAGCTGCCCTGAGTGCGGGAAGGGCTTCAGCGATTCCTCCACCCTGCTGACCCACCAGCGGGTCCACACGGGGGAGAGGCCATTCACCTGCACTCAGTGCGGGAAGGGCTTCAGCGATTCCTCCAACCTGCGGAGCCACCAGCGGGTCCACACGGGGGAGAGGCCCTTCAGCTGCCCTAAGTGTGGGAAAGGCTTCAGCAATTCCTCCGCCCTGCTGACCCACCAGCGGGTCCACACGGGGGAGAGGCCATTCACCTGCACTCAGTGTGGGAAGGGTTTCATCTGCTCCTCTACCCTGCGGATCCATCAGCGGGTCCACACAGGGGAGAGGCCCTTCAGCTGCCCCAAGTGCGGGAAGGCCTTCAGCACTTCCTCCGCCCTGCTGACCCACCGACGGGTCCATACTGGGGAGAGGCCGTTCATCTGCTCTCAGTGCGGGAAGGGCTTCAGTACTTCCTCCGACCTCCAGACCCACCAGCGGGTCCACACGGGGGAGAGGCCCTTCAGCTGCCCCGAGTGCGGGAAGGCCTTCAGCACATCCTCCACCCTGCTGAGGCACCAGCGGGTCCACACCGGGGAGAGGCCGTTCAGCTGCCCCGAGTGTGGGAAGGCCTTTACCCAGGCCTCCACCCTGCTGACCCACCAGCGGGTCCACACCGGGGAGAGGCCGTTCACCTGCTCTCAGTGCGGGAAGGGCTTCAGTACTTCCTCCCACCTGCTGACCCACCGGCGGATCCACACGGGGGAGAGGCCCTTCAGCTGCCCCGAGTGTGGGAAGGCCTTCAGCGATTCCTCCACCCTACTGACCCACCAGCGGATCCACACCAGGGAGAGGCCCTTCAGCTGCCCCGAATGCGGGAAGGCCTTCACCTGCTCCTCCAACCTGCGGAGACACCAGCGAGTTCACGTGCCATCACAGGGGTATTGGAGGAGTGACGGCCGAGTGCCATTATCGATTCGATTATCAATCGACCGGTTCCGGGGGACTCTCGGCTTTGAATCTCACCACGACAGATGGCAGAATTGGTATACGGTCAGAAACGTGGAGTTTGGAATCTAACGATGAGACCGTTTCAGGGAGGGGGTGGTAGGGGGAGAAAGCCCCCATCTGATTCCCTCTCTCCCTTGTTAGGGAAGGGAACCGCCATTGTGGGATAGGATTCACTCAGTCGTTCCAGCTGCATCCTTTACCCGGTCTGGCCTACACGTGACTCCAGACCCACAGCAGTCTGGTTGACTCTACACTGCCCCCCCCCCCCCCCCCCCCACTGGCAAAGGAGTGAGGAGAAACTTACTTGGAGACAGGGTATGGGTTGAAATTGCTGAGTGAGGCAATACTTCCTCCGGGTTACGGCTGTACCAAGGATCCAATTACTAAGGGACAACTTGGTGCTGACCAATAGTAAAGACAGTGAGGGGTTGGGGGGGGGGGGGGAGAGACAGGTTAGGTGTGGTTTGTGCGCTTTGACCCTGAGCTGTTCAGAAAGCAACTACTTTTTCTCTGCCTTTTTGCTGGGGGGATCTGAAGCTGTAACAAATTTGGGTTGCAATAAAGGTTACCTGAACTTACCACCGGGCTCAGACTCTCATTGAAAGCTTTGAGCTCCAAGAGATTTTTGTTTTAAAGCTGCTCATTTCTTTCAGCCTCCTGCACTACGTTTAGAACATAGAACAATCCAGCACAGAACAGGCCCTTTGGCCCTCGATGTTGCACTGACCTGTGAACTATTCTCAGCTCATTCCCCGACACTATCCCAAAATCATCCATGCGCTTATCTAAGGATTGTTTAAATCTCCCTAATGTGGCTGAGTTGACTACCTTAGCAGGTAGGGCATTCCACGCCCTTACCACTCTCTGTGTAAAGACCTTGCCTCTGACATCTGTCTTAAATCTATCACTCCTCAATTTGTAGTTATGCCCTCTCGTACAAGCTAACGTCATCATCCTCGGAAAACGTCTTTCACGGTCTAAACTTTCTCATCCTCTGATCATCTTTTCTGTCCCTATCAAATCCCCCCTGAGCCGCCGCCTTTCCAATGAGAAAAGACCTAAGTCTCTCAGCCTTTCCTCATAAGACCTTCCCTCCAGGCCAGGCAACATCCGGTAAATCTCCTCTGCACCTTTTCCAATGTTTCCACATCCTTTCTATGATGGGGCGACCAGAACTGTACACAATATTCCAAGTATGGCTGCACCAGTGTTTTGTATAGTTGCAGCATGATATTGCGGTTCTGGAACTCAATCCCTCTCCCAATGAAAGCTAACACACCGTGTGCCTTCTAAACAGCACTGTACACCTGGGTTGCAACTTTCATGGATTTATGCACATGGACTCAAAGATCCCTCCGCACATCCACAATACCAAGAATCTTTCATTGACCAACTACTCTGCCATCCTGTTATTCTTCCCGAAGTGCATCATCTCACATTTAGCTGCATTGAACTCCATTTGCCACCTCTCAGCCCAATTCTGCAGTTTATCCAAATCCCCCTGCAATCTGTAACATTCTTCCAAACTGTCCAGTTCTCCACCGACTTTAGCGTCGTCTGCAAATTTACTAATCCATCCACCTGTGCCTTCATCTAAGTCAGTTATAAAAATGACAAACAGCAGTGGTCCCAAAACATCCTTGTGGAACACCACGAGTAACTTGACTCCAGACTGAGTATTTTCTATCAACCACCACTCGCTGCCTTCTTCCAGTTTCTCATCCAAACTGATGAAGGGCTCTGGCCCGAAACGTCAAATTTCCTGTTCCTTGGATGCTGCCTAACCTGCTGTGCTTTAACCAGCAACACATTTTCAGCTCTAATCCAAACTGCTAAACCACCCTCAATTCCATGCCTCTGTACTTTCTCCATCAGCCTACCATGTGAACCTTATCAAAGGCTTTACTGAACCAAGTATACCACGTCAACTGCTCTACCCTCATCTGCATGCTTGGTCACCTTCTCAAAAAACTCAATGAGGTTTGTGAGACACGATCTGCCCTTGACGAAACCATGTTGACTATCTGAAATTAAATTGTTGCTTACTAGATGATTATAAATTTTATTTCTTATGATCCTTTCCAAAATCTTTCGTACAATAGAAGGAAGGCTCACTGATCTATAATTACCTGGGTCATCTCTGCTGCCCTTCTTGAACAAGGGCACAACATTTGCAATCCTCCAGTCCTCAGGTACTAAACCCGTAGACAATGATGACTCAAATATCAAAGCTAAAGGCTCTGCTATCTCCTCCCTAGCTTCCCAGAGAATCCTCGGATAAATCCCATCCAGCCCAGGGACTTTTCTACTTTCACTCCTTCTTGAATTGATAACACCTGTGTGCAACTAACCTCGATCCTTTCGAAGAGAAAGTGAGGACTGCAGATGCTGGAGATCAGAGCTGAAAACGTGTTGCTGGAAAAGCACAGCAGGTCAGACAGCATCCAAAGAGCAGGAGAATCGATGTTTCAGGCATAAGCCCTTCTTCAGGAATGAGGAAAGTGTGTCCAACAGGCTAAGATAAAAGTGGGGGAGGAGGGACTTGGGGGAGGGGCGTTGGAGATGCGATTGGTGGAAGGAGGTCAAGGTGAGGGTGGTAGGCCGGAGTGGGGTGGGGGTGGAGAGGTCAGGAAGAAGATTGCAGTTTAGGAAGGCGGTGCTGAGTTCGAGGGATTTGACTGAGACAAGGTGGGGGGAGGGGAAATGAGGAAACTGGAGAAATCTGAGTTCATCCCTTGTGGTTGTAGGGTTCCTAGGTGGAAGATGAGGCGCTCTTCCTCCAACCATCGTGTTGCTATGGTCTGGCGATGGAGGAGTCCAAGGACCTGCATGTCCTTGGTGGAGTGGGAGGGGGAGTTGAAGTGTTGAGCCACGGGGTGGTTGGGTTGGTTGATCCGGGTGTCCCAGAGGTGTTCTCTGAAACGGTCCACAAGTAGGCGGCCTGTCTCCCCAATATAGAGGAGGACACATCGGGTGCAGCGGATGCAATAAATGATGTGTGTGGAGGTGCAGGTGAATTTGCGGTGGATATGGAAGGATCCCTTGAGGCCTTGGAGGGAAGTAGGGGGGAGGTGTGGGCGCAAGTTTTGCATTTCTTGCGGTTGCAGGGGAAGGTACCAGGAGTGGAGGTTGGGTTGGTGGGGGGTGTGGACGTGACGAGCGAGTCACGGAAGGAGTGGTCTTTCGGAACGCTGATAGGGGAAGGGAGAGAAATATATCCCTGGTGGTGGGGTCCGTTTGGAGGTGGCGGAAATGATGGCGGATGATACGCTGTATATGGAGGTTGGTGGGGTGGTAGGTGAGAACCAGTGGGGTTCTGTCCTGGTGGCGGATGAAGGGGTGGAGCTCAAGGGCGGAGGAACGGGAAGTGGAGGAGATGCGGTGGAGGACATTGTCGATCACGTTGAAGAAGGAGGCTATCTGGGTTGTACGGTATTGAAACTGGTCCTCCTGGGAGCAGATGCGGCGGAGACGAAGGAATTGGGAATATGGGATGGCGTTTTTACAGGGGGGCAGGGTTGGAGGAGGTGTAGTCTAGGTAGCTGTGATCGTCAGTCGGTTTATAGTAAATGTCCGTGTTGATTCGGTTATCCGAGATAGAAATGGAAAGATCTAGGAAGGGAAGGGAGGGATCTGAGACGGTCCAGTTGAAGTTGAGGTCAGGTTGGAAGGTGTTGGTAAAGTGGATGAACTGTTCAACCTCCTTGTGCGAGCACGAGGCAGCGCTGATACAGTCATCGACGTAGCAGAGGAAAAGGTGGGGCTGGTGCCAGTGTAGTTGCGGAAGATGGACTATTCCACATATCCTACGAAGAGGCAGGCATAGCTGGGGCCCATGCGGTTGCCCATGGCTACTCCTTTGGTTTGGAGGAGTGGGAAGATTGGAAAGAGAAGTTGTTCAGGGTGAGGACCAGTTCAGTCAGTCGAAGCAGGGTGTCAGTGGAAGGGTACTGGTTGGGTTGGTGGGAAAGGAAGAAGCGGAGGGCTTTGAGTCCTTCATGATGGGGGATGGAGGTGGAAAGGGACTGGATGTCCATGGTGAAGATAAGGCGTTGGGGACCGGGGAAGCGAAAACCATGGAGGAGGTGGAGGGCGTGGGTGGTGTCCCGAACTTATGTGGGGAGTTCTTGGACTAAGGGGGACAGGACCGTGTCGAGGTATGCAGAGATGGGTTCAGTGGGGCAGGAGCAGGTTGAGACAATGGGTCGGCCGGGGCAGTCAGGTTTGTGGATTTTGGGCAGGAGGTAGAAACGGGCAGTGCAGGGTTGTGGGACTGAGGTTGGAGGTGGTGGATGGGAGATCCCCTGAGCTGATGAGGTTATGCATGGTCTGGGAGATGATGGTTTGGTGGTGGTCAAGGGGGCAGAAGGAGGAGGTGTCCATGAGTTGGCGTTTCGCCTCACCGGTGTAAAGGTCGGTGCGCCAAACTACTACCGCGCCTCCCTTGTCTGCCAGTTTGATGGTGAGGTTGGGATTGGAGCGGAGGGAGTGGAGGGCTGCATATTCAGTGGGTGAGAGGTTGGAGTGGGTGAAAGGGGTGGAGAGGTTGAGGCGGTTAATGTCGCGGCGGCAGTTGGCTATAAAGTGATCAAGGGCAGGTAAGAGGCCAGCACGGGGCGTCCAGGTGGATGGGCTGTGTTGGAGGCGGGAGATGGGGTCGTCAGAGGGTGGGCAAGAATCTTGGTTGAAGAAGTAGGCAGGGAGGCGAAGGCGGCGGAAGAATTGTTCGATGTCTCGCCGCGTGTTGAACTCGTTAATCCGAGAGCGTAGGGGAATGAAGGTGAGGCCTCTGCTGAGGACTGATCTTTTATCCTCAGAGAGGGGGAGGGCTGGAGGGATGGTGAAAACACGGCAGGGCTGGGAGCGAGGACCTGCTGTGGGGCTGGAGCTGGGAGTGAGGGTGGGTTTAGGGGCGGGGATGGGGACGAAGATCGGTGTGGGGGCGGAGTTGGGCATGGTGACAGAGATCGGCAATGGGGTGGGGGTGGGGGTGGGCGCGGTGACGGAGATCGGCGCGGGGGCGGAGACACATGCGGCGTTGTGGTTGTGCGGGTTAGTGATGTCACTGGGGGCGGAAGTGGCTGCGGCGATGGCAACCCAAGGGGCTAAAGTGGCTGTGGCGACGAAAGAAACCATGTTTTTCCCGATAGCCGTGGAGGTCGCAAATTGGCCACAAACAGGTCCAGGCGGTGGGCCGTGGAGGGGGTCGTTAGGGCCGACTGCCTTACCCCTCTTCCGCGGTTACGTTAGAGCCCGGGTGTCCTTGGAGAAGGAGCACGCGGTGTCCACCAACACCCTGGAGTTGTTCAGGGGGAGGTGGGCGCCGCAGGGAGTGGAGTGCATCATTTCCCCCTCCAACTCTATTTTGATTGAGTCCCTGCCCTCCCCTTCACTGATTGATCACACAGCATTGCCCTTTGATGTGAAGGGCGCTGCTTGTCACTGGCCACCCGGGTGTTTTCCTATCTTCCTGGTGGTGGGAATTGAATAAAGATTGGTGCACTTTGTTTCTCTCACTGTGTCTCACACCCGCTCACACACAACATGGTCAATGTGACTATGACAGGACAGGCCCCACATTCCTTCCCCTCCGTCCCCCCCACAACCTGCCTCACCTTTCACCTCCCGGGCCCAGTACCTTCCAGGTGGCCCCATAGTTGACACAGGGGCCGCCCCACGACCAGTAGTACTCCACCACCCAGGCGCCCGACCAGTTCCCAAGCAGGTCCTTAACCCCATCCGCCTCCAGAATGTTCACCGGCTCCTGGCTGCTGTACAGCCGGCCGGTGTGGCCGTGACACAGCAGCTGCGCCAGGAAAGCGGCGGCGGCCAGTGCCGGGTGTCTGCCCCGGGCCGCACGGCGCCATTTTCCTAACGGCCGCCCTCCCGCCGCTTCCTCGCTCGAGCGACTTCTCCTCCCAACCGCCTTCGCCCCCGCGTGACGTCTGCACGGGGGGATGGGCGGGGCCGGGGGAGCCTCACCGTCACCAAGCAACAGCCACCTCGCGCTACAACTGCTCATTCACAAAAACAAACTCTCCTGTCTCGCTCTGCAGCTGCAGGGGGGGACACTGCCACGTTTCGAGGAGCCCTGTCTACATTGGGAAAGCTCACCGCTCCATTTAAACACATATTCCCACATCTAACGGAACGGCCTCATATCTAAAGGGGGCAATCTGCATTTTAAAGGGACATGGACATTTTAACGGACTTATAAAGAGATATAAATGGACAAGATTACGTTTCAAAGGGATGTGGGCACATTCAAAGGGATATCTTAATATGTAAAGTGACGCAGTTATATCTAAATGAATCTACATTTCGAAGAGACGTTGCCCTGTTTATAAGTAGAGACAATAGGTGTGAATTCTGTCTGTGTCCCAATGTTGAGTCAGACTGACAATTTTCTTAGAAAAGCTCTGCACTTAAATTAAATTCTTGAGAAGGTAATTTATAGATTAGAGCATCTATCTTCAGAATTCTACTGGTTTCAATAGAGGTATACAGCACAGAAACAGACACTTCGGTCCAATTCGTCCATGCCGACCAGGATTCTAAACTAAACCAGTCCCACTTGCCTGCATTTGGCCCATTTCCCTCTAAACCTTTCTATTCATGTACCCATCCAAATGCTGTTTCAATGTTGTCACTGTACCTGCATCTACCACATCCTCAGCAAGGTCATTCCACATGCAAATCACCCTCTTTCAAAATGTTGCCCCTCCGGTTCCTTTTAAATCTCTCTCCTTACATTTAAAAAAAATGCCCCCCCCACCCCAGTTTTGAGTTCCCCTACGTTAAGCAAGAGCCATTTGCTATTCACCTTACCTCCACTCCTCATGATTTTATCAATCTCAATGAGGTCAACCCCCAACCTCCTGTGCTCCAGTGAATAAAGTCCCAGCCTCTCCTTATAACTCAAACCCTCCAGTCCTTACAACATCCTGGTAAATCTTTATTAAACCCTCACTAATAGTATTCTTCCTAATACAGGGTCACCAGAACTGTACTCAGTACTCTGAAAGTGGCCTCACCAACATCCTGTACAACCTCAACATGATGTCCCAACCCCTCTCCTCAGTGGTGTGAACAATGAAGACAATGTTGAAAAACGCCACCTTAACCACCCTGTCTACCAGTGATGCAACCTCCAAAGAACTATGTACCTGAACACCCCCACCCCATGTCTGTCTGTTCTATAACACGACTCATGGTCCGATCATTATCTGTACAAGTCCTTGTTTTAGCAAAAATGCAACCCTTTGCTTTTAATAAGCCTCTCTCTCACACACATACTCTCTCTCTCAGACAGACACACACACACACCCCTCAACACTCTCACACTCGCAGCCTCATACTCCATCACACTCTCACTTTCCCAAGCATGCACACACACACACTTCTGCGCACACTCACACACAAACTCACATGCACACGCTCTCACTCTCTCATGCACACACACACACACACTACTCTTTGGGGTGAAATTGTATTGGCAGAATTATATTTGCAGATACATTCAATTTTGTTCAAAAAGCACACAATCTGCAGGCAGTCAATGCATGTAATATTTTACAACTTCCGACTTTGGAAACAGAATCAGTCTGATTCAAGATTGGAATACAGACAGACTCAAATCTCATATCTTTAATGCATTGTCTGAGCGGAGATATCTTTGTTTTATAAAACCTTAAGTCATCTCAAGAACATTGTTACATATTAATGAACCAAAGCCTGCACCCATTCTAAGAGATGAAGACTATCTAAGTTTGTTCAATATATTCTACCAGTTGCATGACACTGATCTTTTGATATAAGTTCTGTGTCTTATGACGCTGTTCCATGAGGCTTTATATATTGATGAGCTGAAAATGTGTTGCTGGAAAAGCGCAGCAGGTCAGGCAGCATCCAAGGAGCAAGAGAGTCGACATTTCGAGCTGAGAGACTTGGGTCTTTTCTCATTGGAAAGAAGGCGGTTAAGGGGGGATTTGATAGAGACATAAAAGATGATCAGAGGATTTGATAGGGTAGACAGAGAAAGACTTTTTCCTAGGATGATGACGTTAGCTTGTACGAGGGGGCATAACTACAAATTGAGGGGTGATGGATTTAAGACAGATGTCAGAGGCAAGGTCTTTACACAGAGAGTGGTAAGGGCGTGGAATGCCCTACCTGCTAAGGTAGTCAACTCAGCCACATTAGGGAGATTTAAACAATCCTTAGATCAGTGTATGGATGATTTTGGGATAGTGTAGGGGAACGAGTTGAGAATAGTTCGCAGGTTGGTGCAACATCGAGGGCCGAAGGGCCTGTTCTGCATTGGATTGTTCTATGTTCTAAACTTAGTGCAGGAGGCTGAAAGAAATGAGCAGCTTTAAAACAAAAACCTCTTGGAGCTCAAAGCTTTCAATGAGAGTCTGAGCCCGGTGGTAAGTTCAGGTAATCTTTATTGCAACCCAACTTTGTTACAGCTTCAGATCCCCCCAGCAAAGAGGCAGAGAAAAAGTAGTTGCTTTTTGAACAGCTCAAGGTGAAAGTGCACACACCACACCTCCCCTGTTCCCCCCACGCCCCCCACCTCACTGTCTTTACTATTGTTATAGGTGACTTCTGTCTAGGTATTCTAAATCTCCGGAGAATAGTCCCTGACACTCGGCTAACTACTCTACACTAGGGCTATGGTTCAGATCAACCGGGTTCTGCCTCCACACTCTGCTGACCGCGGACTGTCCTTTAACCCTTGACTTCCGTGTGGCGGACGAACCGCTCCCACACCCAGTCTAAGGGAGACTGTCTACAAGGTCCCGTCCTAGGAGGCGAACTCCAAGCTGTCAGCACCAGCCCTTATCCCCACCGGCTACCGCTATCCCGTCGCAAATCGAAATGCTGCGAGACACACAGATGAAGCAACGAATGTTTATTCAAACTTGCAAGTTTGGGCGCCTTCCAAAAGAAAAAGGGAAGGACCGCACCGAAAGGTTCGCAGCACTAATATTTATACATTATTTTTACATCCGAAAAGGATAGTAACAATTCCATTGGTTAAAACATTTCACGGTTCTCTCTGCCAATTCTTTGATTATCTGTATGTTCTTAAACATTATATTGTTTTTAACAATTCTGCTGGCTAAAGCATTCCTTGGTTATCTGTATGTTTCTAATATTCTAAAGGGCTTCTATTGTATCTTGCCCAAGGTTACCTAGCTTCATAGCAGCCTGGTTTTAATTAATAACTTATGTCAGTTTTATCCAAGGTTACAATCCGCCATGTTTTTGACATAACAGTTCCTTCATGTTCCCAAGCAGGCCTGCTTGCATTCAGTCTCACAGTTAGCCCTTACTCATTAACCCTTAGTTAAACTGCAGAAATTACCTTACCCATACCAAGAGAGAATGTGTGAGAGAGAGAGAGAGAGAGAGAGAGAGAGAGAGTGTGTGTGTGTGTGTGAGAGAGAGTGTGTGTGCAAGAGAGAGAGCGTGTGAGAGAGAGAGAGAGTGTGTGAAACTGCAGAAATTACATCACCCATATCAATATTGGTCAGCACCAAGCTGTCCCTTTGAAATTGGATCCTTGGTACAGCCGTAACCCAGAGGAAGTATTGCCTCACTCAGCAATTTCAACCCATACCCTGTCTCCAAGTAAGTTTCTTCCCACTCCTTTGCCAGGAAGGGGCAGTGTAGAGTCAACCAGACTGCTGTGGGTCTGGAGTCACGTGTAGGCCAGACCGGGTAAAGGATGCAGCTGGAACGACTTGAGTGTATCCTTTCCCACAATGGCGGTTCCCTTCCCTAACAAGGGAGAGAGGGAATCAGATGGGGGCTTTCTCCCCCTACCACCCCCTCCCTGAAATGGTCTCATCGTTAGATTCCGAATTCCACATTTCTGACCGAATACCAATTCTGCCATCTGTCGTGGTGGGATTCGAACCTGGGAGTCTCTCTGAATTTTGAATATCTCCACCTGAAAGCTAATATCTTTCCCAACACTGGGATACTGCTGAGAGTGAGCAGGTCTGATTTTGGGAAGCAAAAAAAAGTGTGTCAATTCAGGGTGAACCTGCAATGCAGCTTCTTGAGGAACAACCAGACACAAGATGGTTAATGTCCCCAGGAAGGTGGGAGCAAAATTAGACGTCAAGGCATTAACACCGACATTAGAGAGAAAGTGAACCTACTGACGTGGCAAAAGTTAGTGGAAAGCCAGAGTCATAGAGATGTACAGCACAGAAACAGACCCTTCTGTCCAACACGCCTGTACTGACCAGATATCCTAAATCAATCTAGTCCCATTTGCTGGCATGTGGTCCATAGCTGGGGTCATCCCCACCCCCTGTCCTGAGACCTTATGCCTCCAAGCTGACCCTCAAAGGTTTGGTTTGTCCTCGATTCTTTCCCAGTTGTCTTTTGTAGGTTTTGAAAACTTTCCCAATCCTCTGAGTATAGGATTTGGGAAGTTATGTTGTGGCTGTACAGGACATTGGTTAGGCCACATTTGGAATATTGTGTGCAATTCTGGTTTCCTTACTATCGGTAAGATGTTGGGAAACTTCAAAGAGTTCAGAAAAAATATACAAGGATGTTGCCAGGGTTGGAGGATGTGATCGATAGGGAGGCGAGGGCTGTTTCCCCTCAGCTTTGGAGGCTAAGGAGTAATCTATAAAATCATGAAGGGCATGGATAGGATAAATAGACAAAGCCTTATCCAGGGGAGGGGGTCGGGGGAAAAGAGTCCAGAACTAGAGGGCATATGTTTAGGGTGAGGGGGAAAGACACAAATGAGATCTGAGGTGAAACGTTTTCACACAGAGAGTATTACGTGTATGGAATGAGCTGCCAGAGGAAATGGTGGAGGCCAGTACAATTGCAACATTTAAAAGACATCTGGACAAGTGTATGAATAGGAAGGGTTTGAAGGGATATGGGCCAAATGCTGGCAATTGGGATTAGATTGGGTTGGGATATCTGGTTGGCATGAACAGGTTGAACCAAAGGGTCTGTTTCTAAGCTGTACATCTCCATGAAAAGTTGGACCACTTCCCGCTCCTCCACCCTTGAGTCCCAGTTTCCTCATTTTCCCTCCCCCCACCGTGTCTCAGCACCTCTTTCCCAACCTGCAATCTTCTTCCTGACCTCTCCATCCCCACCCCCGCTCCCACTCCAGCCTATCAGCTTCACCTTAACATCCTTCCACCTATCGCATTTCCAACACCCCTCCCCCAAGTCCCTCCTCCCTTCCTTTAATCTTAGCCTGCTTGGCACACTTTCCTCATTCCTGAAGAAGGGCTCATGCCCGAAACGTGGATTCTCCTGCTCCTTGGATGCTGTCTGACCTGCTGCGCTTTACCAGCAACACATTTTCGGCTCTGATCTCCAGCATCTGCAGTCCTCACTTTCTCCTCTTGCTAATATACCACTTGCCTTGCTGATTGCTTGCTACACCTATCTGACAAATGACAGTGACTGGTGTAGAAGGACGCTGAGGCCTCTTTGTCCATCCACACATCATTCCAGATAAAGGGCTCATGTCTAAAACGTCAACTCTCCTGCTCCTCGGATGCTGCCTAACCTCCCGTGCTCTTCCAGTACCACAATGTTTGACCCTGATCTACATCTCCATTTAAACAATGCACCTCCTTTCTGCGTTTGTTTTCCACAGCCAAGGCTATAACTTCATATTGTGGTACTGCATTTGCCATTGTGGTCTTCTCTGTATCGGAGAGCGAGTGCAAACTTGGGGAACGATTCGTCGAGCTTCGCAGCTGTGCCCGCAGAGGGCGACCACACCTCGCAGTAACTACCCATTCCAATTTCCTTCCCACCCTCTTTCTGACATGACCATCTTTGGCCTCCTCCATTGCCACAACCAATCTAACCGCAAATTGGAGGGACAACACCTCATCTTCCGGGCAGCCTGCAGCCCGAAGGACTCAACGTTGAGTTTTCCAATTTCAAAAAACCTCCCTCTCCATTCTCTGATTCCATTCCCATCCCCGCCCTCCTCCCTGCCACCAACAAGATTCATTCCTCCTATTGACCAACCAGGTCGTACCCTCTAACTGTCTTGACCTTTTCCCACTTCATCCCCACCCCCTTTTCTCTGCAGCTTCTGCACCCAGCCCCAGCCCTGAAGAAGGGTTACAACCGATTCGTCGACTTCTCCACCATCTGATGCCTCCTGCCTAACTATTTTGCCAATTGAGATACAGACCTGGATCAACGTTTCCGGAGTCTGTCCCTGCCGAATTCACTCTTTCCTTTCAGTTGCTGCAAGTCAACAACTGAACCCCAGAATGAAAAAGAAATGGAAAAGGGGGCGAGATAAGAGAGTGCCGTACTCACAGATCTGGGACAGAGGAAGGAATGTGCAGTCTGGGTAAAGCTCTATCTTTATTCAGAGAGAGAGGATCAGGAGTCGCAGCTTGAGAAGTTCAGAGTCCAACTTCCGCATTCAGACAATGGGCTGACTCTGATTGGCAGGAGGACCAGTCTCCTTCCAGTCCTCCAATGCTGCCTATTGGTCAATCAAAAGAAGGTCTCACGCCTTTTTTTGCGTACAGCGATGAGCATGCTCAGTGTTTTGCTGACACTGGCCAGCATGCGCACTGCGTTGCTGACACCAGCAAACATGCGCAGTATGCTCTCTGGGGATGTTGGTGTTCCTGACAGATTTTAAGTGTCCAAATGCCAGCGGGATGAAAAGATAGAGCCACAATTGTTTTCCCTGCGGCTCGATATTTTATTCCTTTTGCATTTTGTCTGGCTGCTCAACTTTTGTATGACTTTTCCCCTTGTTGTGGGAGCAAGACGCCGAGATCAGAACTGGAGGGCATAGGTTTAGGGTGAGAGGGGAAAGATTTCTGAGGGTCCGAAGGGGCAATCCTTTCACACAGAGGGTGGTATGTGTATGGAATGAGCTGCCAGAGGAAGTGGTGGAGGCTGGTACAATTACAGTATTTAAAATGCATCTGAATGCGGATATGGATAGGAAAGATTCAGAGGGGTAAGGGGCGACATGCTGACAAATGGATCACTAGATTAATTAGGACATCTGGTCTGTGTGGACCGAAGGGTTTGTTTCTGTGCTCTACAACTCTGAGTCTATTTTTAGATAGTATGGAAAATAAAGAGCATGAAAGCATGGGAAGGGTTAGAGCATGGAGACTACTGCCAATTTGTTGCAAAGGATAGTTCAAAGCTCTTACACCAATTAGCAGAGTAAGGTTGAGGCTGAAAGGTCACTTTGGCAAGATAACAGTCAGTAAAGTTAGCCTCACCTGCTAAATATGATTGACAAGACGGGGACAATAAATATTTGGGACATGACATCAAATATCTGATTAATAATGAGTAGAGTCAGCCTGCTTGAGACTATTGATAATAAATATCTCATCATGACATTAGGAAAATATTAAGTAGGGTCTGGAATGCAAGACCATTGTTGCAAAAGCTGACACTAAATCTCTAACTGTGACATTAGAATAACATTTAGTAGAATGTAGGAAAAACTATAAGGGCACAACTAAAGAGATAATGGGAACTAAAATCACTGGTTTATTGTGTAGCTAGCGTGAGGTACTTTTGATTAATATAGTTGGACATGCTGATCAGCTTACAAACACACTGCTCAGCTGGAGAAAACACTGCCTCCTCTGTCCAGGAGTAAACGCTGGAGGAGGATGGTCTCCAGCTACACTCTGATATCTATCAGCTAGTAAATGGGGCAGAACTATGGAATGTAATCTCCAGGCATTTTGGGAAATTTAATAAGGGAAGGAAGTACAGAACAAATACTACAGAGTGCTGAGGAACAAGGGAAACTAACTGTCCAAGTTCAGAGATCCCCGAAGGTATCAGTACAGGTAAAACGGGGGATGAGGAAGGCATAGATTTGTACTTTTTCACACAGAGGGTGGTGCGTGTGTGCAATGAGCTGCGAGAGGAAGTGGTGGAGGCTGATTCAAATACAACATTTAAAAGACAGCTGGATGGGGACGTGAAAGGGTAGGGTTTAGAGGGATATGGGCCAAGTGCTGGAAAATAGGATAGATTAATTTCGGATATCTAGTCAGCATGGACGAGACGGACTGTTTCTGTGCTGTACAGCTCTATGGCCATCCACTTCATTTTGAAATGTTTTCATTACCACTTGGAACACCCTGTTAGGGTTCAGAGTGTGCCAGGTCCTGACACCTCCTTCCTCACGTCTCCTGTGCATTTTAAATCAATAATACTGGTTGTATGTTACTGGGTTAGCACTTTAAACACACAGACACATACATCATAATCAGAATTTCTATTCGGTACAGACAGTCATGACTTGTTTCAACTTTGCTAACAGGGTATCAGAAGGGGAGGATCTGCGGACAGAAATCTTGGAAGAAATTCCATAACAAGATCTGATCACTCAATATCATTGGGGAGGTTGAGTCTGGAAAGAGAAATCCATTTGACCTGCTTCAAAAGTACTGGACATCAGTGTGAGCAGAGAAGCACTCAGAGAGGAACACACCAGTGAACTGAGCTTTAACTGGTTACACAGAATGAGTGTATGTGTCCCAGGGAGCTGACTATGGGAAGGAGTTTTAACCAGTTACACAGACTGAGAGAGGGGCTGGGGCATTTATTTTACCCTGGAGCATCACTGTGCCACCGTGCCACCCATAGGGCGACCAGAAGTGTACTCAGTACACTACACATGGTCTCACCAATATCCTGTACAACCTCAACGTGATGTCCCAACTCCTACACTGAACGGTGTGAACAATGAAGGCAAGTGTGCTAAACGCCTCCTTCACCACCCTGTCCAGCAATGAGGCAACTTTCAAAGAACTATGTCCCCGATTTGGCGATGCCGGTGTTGGACTGGGATGTACGAAGTTAAAATTCACACCACACCAGGTGATACTCCAACAGGCTCATTTACAAGCATTCGCGTTTGGAGCGCTGCTCCTTCATCTGGTGGTTGTGTCTTATGACCCTGCTCCACAAACACCCCATGAAGGAGCAGCGCTCCAACAGCTGTGTTTCCAAATAAACCAGTTGGACAATAACCTGGTGTTGAGAGATTTTAAACTTTACTTGGATTAATAGAACCAGTCTGATTCAAGATTCGGACACAGACACTTTTGTGCAGTATCTGAGCTGAGATGTCATCTATTTTTATAAAACCTTAAATTATCTCGAGAGGGTGAATTAAAAGTAGTTCTGGGGTTTACATATTAATGAACTGAAACCTGAAACCCATGGTAAAAGATGAAAGATTAATCTGCAATCTAGATTTGTTCAATATATCCTATCTGTTGCATGACACTGTGATCTTTTGCTATAAATTCTGTGTCTTATGACCCTGCTCCACAGCTACCTGATGAAGGAGCAGCACTCTGAAAGCTCATGCTTACAAATAAACCTGTTCGACTATTAGCTGGTGTTGTGTGATTTTTAACTTTAACCACCCAGTCCAACACTGGCACCTCCACATCTTTTCCAGTGGACACAGCCCACACCTCCCAGTGCTGCCAGGAAACTGGACAATGACAATGGGATGATGTAGTACCTGCACTCCTGAAAAATTCACAATTTCTAACAATACTGGTTACTCATTCACTGCTGCAACTGATACACAACATTGAAAACATAGTACAGGAGGCTGTAAGAAATGAGCACAACAGGTCAGGCAGCATCTGAGGAGCAGGAAAATCAACGTTGCCTGACCTGCTGTGCTTTGCCAGCACCACACTAATCTTGTCTCTGATCTTCAGCATCTGCAGTTCTCACTTTCACCTGTAAGAAATGAGCAGTTTTAAAACAAAAACCTGTTGAGTTCAAAGCTCTCAATGAGAGTCTGAGCTCGGCGTGAAGTTCAGGTAATCTTTATTGTGAAAGGTTGTCTACTTGTCTACTTTCACTCCTTCTCGAATTGATAACACCTGGGTGTAACTAACCTCCAGCTTTTCGAGTCTAATATCTCGTACCTCATTCTTTTCCTGAGTGAACACCGATGAGAAATGTTCATTTAGCACCTCTCCGATCTCTACAGGGTCTACACTCCACTTCCCGCTTCTGTCTTTGACTGGCCCTATTCCTACCCTAATCATCCTTTTATTCCTCACATACATATAGAAAGCTTTAGGGTTCTCCTTTATTCTATTTGCTAAAGACTGCTCGTGTCCTCTCTTTGCTCTTCTTAACTCTCTCTTTAAATCCTTCCGAGCTGATCTGTAATTCTGTTTCGCCTAATCTGTACCATCTTGCTTCATCAATACATAAGCCTCATGGAACAGCGTCATAAGACACAGAACTTATATCAAAAGATCAGTGTCATACAACTGATAGATAGTCTTCATCTCTTAGAATGGGTGCGGGCTTTGGTTCTTTAATATGTAACAATGTTCTTGAGATGACATAAGGTTTTATAAAAAAAAGGCATCTCCGCTCAGACAATGCATTAAAGGTGTGAGATTTGAGTCTGTCAGTATTCCAATCTTGAATCAGACTGGCTCTGTTTCCAAAGTCGGAATTTGTAGAATATAACATGCATTGACTGCCTGGAGATTGTGTGCTTTTTGAACAAAATTGAATGTATCTGCAAATATAATTCTGCCAATACAATTTCACCCAAAGAGTAGTGTGTGTATGTGCATGAGAAAGTGAGTGTTTGTGCATGTGAGTTTGTGTGTGTGCATGCTTGGGAAAGTAGAGTGTGATGGAGTATGAGGCTGCGAGTGTGAGAGTGTGTTGAGGGGTGTGTGTCTGTCTGTCTGAGAGAGTATGTGTGTGAGAGAGACGCTTAATAAAGGCAAGGGGTTGTACAGATAATGGTTGGGCCATGAGTCCTGTTGTAGAACAGACAGACATGATTGGGGGGAGTGTTCAGGTACATAGTTCTTTGGAGGTTGCATCACTGGTAGACAGGGTGGTTTCCCGACGGCATGTCGCAGCATTGCCTTCATTGTTCACACCACTGAGGAGAGGGGTTGGGACATCATGTTGAGGTTGTACAGGATGTTGGTGAGGCCACTTTCAGAGTACTGAGTACAGTTCTGGTGGCCCTGTAATAGGAAGAATACTGTTAGAGAGGGTTTAATAAAGATTTACCAGGATGTTGTAAGGACTGGAGGGTTTGAGTTATAAGGAGAGGCTGGGACTTTATTCACTGGAGCACAGGCGGTTGGAGGGTGACCTCATTGAGATTGATAAAATCATGAGGAGTGGAGGTAAGGTGAATAGAAAATGGCTCTTGCTTAGCGTAGGGGAACTCAAAACTCGGGGGGCATTTTTTTTTAAATGTGAGGAGAGAGATTTAAAACGAACCGGAGGGGGAACATTTTGAAAATGATTTGCATGTGGAATGAACTTGCTGAGGATGTGGTCGATACAGGTACAGTGACAACATTGAAACAGCATTTGGATGGGTACATGAATAGAAAGGTTTAGAGGGAAATGGGCCAAATGCAGGCAAGTGAGACTGGTCTAGTTTGGAATCCTGGTGGGGATGAACGAATTGTGGAAGTGGGCCATTCAGCCCATCTATTTCACTCTAGCCCTGTGAACAGTATCCCACCCATACCCAACCCCTTACTCTGTATTTCCCATGGCCAATCCACCCTAACCTGTACATCCCTGGTCACTATGGGTAACTTAGCACGGCCAATTCTCCCTAACCTACACTCTAATCTATAAATTACCTTCTCAAGAATGTAATTTAAGTGCAGAGCTTTTCTAAGAAAAATGTTAGCATTGGGACACAGACAGAATTCACACCTATTGTCTCTACTTATAAACAGGGCAACGTCTCTTCGAAATGTAGATTCATTTAGATATAACTGCGTCACTTTACATATTAAGATATCCCTTTGAATGTGCCCACATCCCTTTGAAATGTAATCTCGTCCATTTACATCTCTGTATTTGCAGAAATACCCGTTAAAATGTCCATGTCCCTTTAAAATGCAGATTGTCCCCTTTAGATATGAGGCCGTTCCGTTAGATGTGGGAATATCTGTTTAAATGGAGCGGTGAGCTTTCCCAATGTAGACAGGGCTCCTCGAAACGTGGCAGTGTCCCCCCCTGCAGCTGCAGAGCGAGACAGGAGAGTTTGTTTTTGTGAATGAGCAGTTGTAGCGCGAGGTGGCTGTTGCTTGGTGACGGTGAGGCTCCCCCGGCCCCGCCCATCCCCCCGTGCAGACGTCACGCGGGGGCGAAGGCGGTTGGGAGGAGAAGTCGCTCGAGCGAGGAAGCGGCGGGAGGGCGGCCGTTAGGAAAATGGCGCCGTGCGGCCCGGGGCAGACACCCGGCACTGGCCGCCGCCGCCGCCTTCCTGGCGCAGCTGCGGTGTCACGGCCACACCGGCCGGCTGTACAGCAGCCAGGAGCCGGTGAACATTCTGGAGGCGGATGGGGTTAAGGACCTGCTTGGGAACTGGTCGGGCGCCTGGGTGGTGGAGTTCTACTGGTCGTGGGGCGGCCCCTGTGTCAACTATGGGGCCACCTGGAAGGTACTGGGCCCGGGAGGTGAAAGGTGAGGCAGGTTGTGGGGGGGACGGAGGGGAAGGAATGTGGGGCCTGTCCTGTCATAGTCACATTGACCATGTTGTGTGTGAGCGGGTGTGAGACACAGTGAGAGAAACAAAGTGCACCAATCTTTATTCAATTCCCACCACCAGGAAGATAGGAAAACACCCGGGTGGCCAGTGACAAGCAGCGCCCTTCACATCAAAGGGCAATGCTGTGTGATCAATCAGTGAAGGGGAGGGCAGGGATTCAATCAAAATAGAGTTGGAGGGGGAAATGATGCACTCCACTCCCTGCGGCGCCCACCTCCCCCTGAACAACTCCAGGGTGTTGGTGGACACCGCGTGCTCCTTCTCCAAGGACACCCGGGCTCTAACGTAACCGCGGAAGAGGGGTAAGGCAGTCGGCCTAACGACCCCCTCCACGGCCCGCTGCCTGGACCTGTTTGTGGCCAATTTGCAACCTCCACGGCTATCGGGAATAACATGGTTTCTTTCGTCGCCACAGCCACTTTAGCCCCTTGGGTTGCCATCGCCGCAGCCACTTCCGCCCCCAGTGACATCACTAACCCGCACGACCACAACGCCGCATGTGTCTCCGCCCCCACGCCGATCTCGGTCACCATGCCCAACTCCGCCCCCCACACCGATCTTCGTCCCCGGCCCTAAACCCACCCTCACTCCCAGCTCCAGCCCCACAGCAGGTCCTCGCTCCCAGCCCTGCCGTGTTTTCACCATCCCTCCAGCCCTCCCCCTCTCTGAGGATAAAAGATCAGTCCTCAGCAGAGGCCTCACCTTCATTCCCCTACACTCTCGGATTAACGAGTTCAACACACGGCAAGACATCGAACAATTCTTCCGCCGCCTTCGCCTCCCTGCCTACTTCTTCAACCAAGATTCTTGCCCACCCTCTGACGACCCCATCTCCCGCCTCCAACACAGCCCATCCACCTGGACGCCCCGTGCTGGCCTCTTACCTGCCCGTGATCACTTTATAGCCAACTGCCGCCGCGACATTAACCGCCTCAACCTCTCCACCCCTCTCACCCACTGAATATGCAGCCCTCCACTCCCTCCGCTCCAATCCCAACCTCACCATCAAACTGGCAGACAAGGGAGGTGCGGTAGTAATTTGGCACACCGACCTTTACACCGGTGAGGCTAAACGCCAGCTCATGGACACCTCCTCCTTCTGCCCCCTTGACCACCACCAAACCATCATCTCCCAGACCATGCATAACCTCATCAGCTCAGGGGATCTCCCATCCACCACCTCCAACCTCAGTCCCACAACCCTGCACTGCCCGTTTCTACCCCCTGCCCAAAATCCACAAACCTGACTGCCCCGGCTGACCCATTGTCTCAACCTGCTCCTGCCCCACTGAACCCATCTCTGCATACCTCGACACGGTCCTGTCCCCCTTAGTCCAAGAACTCCCCACATAAGTTCGGGACACCACCCACGTCCTCCACCTCCTCCATGGTTTTCGCTTCCCCGGTCCCCAACGCCTTATCTTCACCATGGACATCCAGTCCCTTTCCACCTCCATCCCCCATCATGAAGGACTCAAAGCTCTCCGCTTCTTCCTTTCCCACCGACCCAACCAGTACCCTTCCACTGACACCCTGCTTCGACTGACTGAACTGGTCCTCACCCTGAACAACTTCTCTTTCCAATCCTCCCACTCCTCCAAACCAAAGGAGTAGCCATGGGCAACCGCATGGGCCCCAGCTATGCCTGCCTCTTCGTAGGATATGTGGAATAGTCCATCTTCCGCAACTACACTGGCACCAGCCCCACCTTTTCCTCTGCTACGTCGATGACTATCAGCGCTGCCTCGTGCTCGCACGAGGAGGTTGAACAGTTCATCCACTTTACCAACACCTTCCACCCTGACCTCAACTTCAACTGGACCGTCTCAGATCCCTCCCTTCCCTTCCTAGATCTTTCCATTTCTATCTCGGATAACCGAATCAACACGGACATTTACTATAAACCGACTGACGCTCACAGCTACCTAGACTACACCTCCTCCAACCCTGCCCCCTGTAAAAACGCCATCCCATATTCCCAATTCCTTCGTCTCCGCCGCATCTGCTCCCAGGAGGACCAGTTTCAATACCGTACATCTCCTTCTTCAACATGATCGACAATGTCCTCCACCGCATCTCCTCCACTTCCCGTTCCTCCGCCCTTGAGCTCCACCCCTTCATCCGCCACCAGGACAGAACCCCACTGGTTCTCACCTACCACCCCACCAACCTCCATATACAGCGTATCATCCGCCGTCATTTCCGCCACCTCCAAACGGACCCCACCACCAGGGATATATTTCCCTCCCCTCCCCTATCAGCGTTCCGAAAGACCACTCCTTCCGTGACTCGCTCGTCACGTCCACACCCCCCACCAACCCAACCTCCACTCCTGGTACCTTCCCCTGCAACCGCAAGAAATGCAAAACTTGCGCCCACACCTCCCCCCTACTTCCCTCCAAGGCCTCAAGGGATCCTTCCATATCCACCGCAAATTCACCTGCACCTCCACACACATCATTTATTGCATCCGCTGCACTCGATGTGTCCTCCTCTATATTGGGGAGACAGGCCGCCTACTTGCGGACCGTTTCAGAGAACACCTCTGGGACACCCGGATCAACCATCCCAACCACCCCGTGGCTCAACACTTCAACTCCCCCTCCCACTCCACCAAGGACATGCAGGTCCTTGGACTCCTCCATCGCCAGACCATAGCAACACGATGGTTGGAGGAAGAGCGCCTCATCTTCCACCTAGGAACCCTCCAACCACAAGGGATGAACTCAGATTTCTCCAGTTTCCTCATTTCCCCTCCCCCCACCTTGTCTCAGTCAAATCCCTCGAACTCGGCACCGCCTTCCTAAACTGCAATCTTCTTCCTGACCTCTCCACCCCCACCTCACTCCGGCCTACCACCCTCACCTTGACCTCCTTCCACCAATCGCATCTCCAACGCCCCTCCTCCCCCACTTTTATCTTAGCCTGTTGGACACACTTTCCTCATTCCTGAAGAAGGGCTTATGCCTGAAACATCGATTCTCCTGCTCTTTAGATGCTGCCTGACCTGCTGTGCTTTTCCAGCAACACGTTTTCAGCTCTGATCTCCAGCATCTGCAGTCCTCACTTTCTCTTCGAAAGGATCGAGGTTAGTTGAACACAGGTGTTATCAATTCAAGAAGGAGTGAAAGTAGAAAAGTCCCTGGGCTGGATGGGATTTATCCGAGGATTCTCTGGGAAGCTAGGGAGGAGATAGCAGAGCCTTTAGCTTTGATATTTGAGTCATCATTGTCTACGGGTTTAGTATCTGAGGACTGGAGGATTGCAAATGTTGTGCCCTTGTTCAAGAAGGGCAGCAGAGATGACCCAGGTAATTATAGATCAGTGAGCCTTCCTTCTATTGTATGAAAGATTTTGGAAAGGGTTATAAGAGATAAAACTTATAACCATCTAGTAAGCAACAATTTAATTTCAGATAGTCAACATGGTTTCGTCAAGGGCAGATCGTGTCTCACAAACCTCATTGAGTTTTTTGAGAAGGTGACCAAGCATGCAGATGAGGGTAGAGCAGTTGACGTGGTATACTTGGTTCAGTGAAGCCTTTGATAAGGTTCACATGGTAGGCTGATGGAGAAAGTACAGAGGCATGGAATTGAGGGTGGTTTAGCAGTTTGGATTAGAGCTGAAAATGTGTTGCTGGTTAAAGCACAGCAGGTTAGGCAGCATCCAAGGAACAGGAAATTTGACGTTTCGGGCCAGAGCCCTTCATCAGTTTGGATGAGAAACTGGAAGAAGGCAGCGAGTGGTGGTTGATAGAAAATACTCAGGCTGGAGTCAAGTTCCTCGTGGTGTTCCACAAGGATGTTTTGGGACCACTGCTGTTTGTCATTTTTATAACTGACTTAGATGAAGGCACAGGTGGATGGATTAGTAAATTTGCAGACGACACTAAAGTCGGTGGAGAACTGGACAGTTTGGAAGAATGTTACAGATTGCAGAGGGATTTGGATAAACTGCAGAATTGGGCTGAGAGGTGGCAAATGGAGTTCAATGCAGCTAAATGTGAGATGATGCACTTCGGGAAGCATAACAGGATGGCAGAGTAGTTGGTCAATGAAAGATTCTTGGTGGATTCTTGTGGATGTGCGGAGGGATCTTGGAGTCCATGTGCATAAATCCATGAAAGTTGCAACCCAGGTGTACAGTGCTGTTTAGAAGGCACACGGTGTGTTAGCTTTCATTGGGAGAGGGATTGAGTTCCAGAACCGCAATATCATGCTGCAACTATACAAAACACTGGTGCAGCCATACTTGGAATATTGTGTGCAGTTCTGGTCGCCCCATCATAGAAAGGATGTGGAAACATTGGAAAAGGTGCAGAGGAGATTTCCCGGATGTTGCCTGGCCTGGAGGGAAGGTCTTATGAGGAAAGGCTGAGAGACTTAGGTCTTTTCTCATTGGAAAGGCGGCGGCTCAGGGGGGATTTGATAGGGACATACAAGATGATCAGAGGATGAGAAAGTTTAGACCGTGAAAGACGTTTTCCTAGGACGATGACGTTAGCTTGTACGAGGGGGCATAACTACAAATTGAGGAGTGATAGATTTAAGACAGATGTCAGAGGCAAGGTCTTTACACAGAGAGTGGTAAGGGCGTGGAATGCCCTACCTGCTAAGGTAGTCAACTCAGCCACATTAGGGAGATTTAAACAATCCTTAGATAAGCGCATGGATGATTTTGGAATAGTGTAGGGGGACGAGCTGAGAATAGTTCACAGGTCAGTGCAACATCGAGGGCCAAAGGGCCTGTTCTGTGCTGGATTGTTCTATGTTCTAAACGTAGTGCAGGAGGCTGAAAGAAATGAGCAGCTTTAAAACAAAAATCTCTTGGAGCTCAAAGCTTTCAATGAGAGTCTGAGCCCGGTGGTAAGTTCATGTAACCTTTATTGCAACCCAAATTTGTTACAGCTTCAGATCCCCCCAGCAAAAAGGCAGAGAAAAAGTAGTTGCTTTCTGAACAGCTCAGGGTCAAAGCGCACAAACCACACCTAACCTGTTCCCCCCCCCCCCCCTCACTGTCTTTACTATTGGTCAGCACCAAGTTGTCCCTTAGTAATTGGATCCTTGGTACAGCCGTAACCCGGAGGAAGTATTGCCTCACTCAGCAATTTCAACCCATACCCTGTCTCCAGTTAAGTTTCTCCTCACTCCTTTGCCAGTGGGGAGGGGGGGGGTGGGGAGGGGAGTGTAGAGTCAACCAGACTGCTGTGGGTCTGGAGTCACGTGTAGGCCAGACCGGGTAAAGGATGCAGCTGGAACGACTGAGTGAATCCTATCCCACAATGGCGGTTCCCTTCCCTAACAAGGGAGAGAGGGAATCAGATGGGGGCTTTCTCCCCCTACCACCCCCTCCCTGAAACGGTCTCATCGTTAGATTCCAAACTCCACGTTTCTGACCGTATACCAATTCTGCCATCTGTCGTGGTGAGATTCAAAGCCGAGAGTCCCCCGGAACCGGTCGATTGATAATCGAATCGATAATGGCACTCGGCCGTCACTCCTCCAATACCCCTGTGATGGCACGTGAACTCGCTGGTGTCTCCGCAGGTTGGAGGAGCAGGTGAAGGCCTTCCCGCATTCGGGGCAGCTGAAGGGCCTCTCCCCGGTGTGGATCCGCTGGTGGGTCAGTAGGGTGGAGGAATCGCTGAAGGCCTTCCCACACTCGGGGCAGCTGAAGGGCCTCTCCCCCGTGTGGATCCGCCGGTGGGTCAGCAGGTGGGAGGAAGTACTGAAGCCCTTCCCGCACTGAGAGCAGCTGAACGGTCTCTTCCCGGTGTGGACCCGCTGGTGCCTCAGCAGGGTGGAGGCCTGGGTAAAGGCCTTCCCGCACTCGGGGCAGCTGAAGGGCCTCTCCCCGGTGTGGACCCGCTGGTGGGTCTGGAGGTCGGAGGAAGTACTGAAGCCCTTCCCGCACTGAGAGCAGATGAACGGCCTCTCCCTAGTATGGACCCATCGGTGGGTCAGAAGGGCGGAGGAAGTGCTGAAGGCCTTCCCGCAATCGGGGCAGCTGAAGGGCCTCTCCCCCGTGTGGACCCGCTGATGGATCCGCAGGGTAGAGGAGCAGATGAAACCCTTCGCACACTGAGAGCAGGTGAACGGCCTCTCCCCGGTGTGGACATGCTGGTGGGTCAGCAGGGCGGAGGAATTGCTGAAGCCTTTCCCACACTCAGGGCAGCTGAAGGGCCTCTCCCCCGTGTGGACCCGCTGGTGGCTCCGCAGGTTGGAGGAATCGCTGAAGCCCTTCCCGCACTGAGTGCAGGTGAATGGCCTCTCCCCCGTGTGGACCCGCTGGTGGGTCAGCAGGGTGGAGGAATCGCTGAAGCCCTTCCCGCACTCAGGGCAGCTGAAAGGCCTCTCCCCGGTGTGGACACGCTGGTGCCTCAGCAGGGTGGAGGACCGGGTAAAGGCCTTCCCGCACTCTGGGCAGCTGAAGGGCATCTCCTCTGTGTGGTGCTGCTGGTGGGCCGGCAGGTGGGAGGATGTGCTGAAAGCCTTCCCACTGTCGGTGCAGGGGAATGGCCTCTCCCCGGTGTGACCGCGCCGATGAGTCTCCAGGGCAGACGGGACACGGAAGCCTTTCCCACAGTCCCCACACTTCCACGGTTCCTCCCCAGGGCGGGATTCCTCGGGTTTCTCCATGGCCACAGCTTCAGTTTCTCACAAACACGTGTAGAGCCCCTCCCTGCCGTGAAATCCCCTTCCCAGGCCGTATATCTGTTTCAGGCTCCACACACAGTGCGCTCCAACAGTGGGGTCTCTCGTCCAGTCCCACTGATGCTGAAAATGTCCTCAAACAGGAAGCAAAAAGCGTTGATCCCTCTCACAGAAATCACAGTCCAAAACAGTTGCTGTCCCGATGGATTGAGTAACTGTCAGACATTGACATCAAAGTGAGGACTGCAGACGCTGGAGAGTCGGTCAAAAAATGTGGCGCTGGCAAAACAGCAGGTCAGGCAGCATCCGAGGAGCAGGAGAGTCAATGTTTCGGACATAAGCCCTACATTCGTTGATTTTGAAACTTCAGTCTTCAGATTTTCAAATACTCTGCAAAAAGAGATTACAAAAGTCATCACTATCAGTGCAGGGTAGAAATTCAGAACAAGCAACTCGACTTTCTGTGGAATATTCTTGTGTTGTTCCACAAAATTGAAAGCACCATCCCACTCTCCCTTCCCCTCTGTTCTCACTCCGCTCTAACTAATTCCCCTGAAGGTGCTGATTCAGGATCTTACAGGGACAGAAAAAGCAAAAACATCAAGCCTGACATCTCTCTGAATTTTGGATGCCTCCACCTGAAAGTTAATATCTTTCCCAACACTGGGATCCTGCTGAGAGTGAGCAGGTCTGATTTTGGGAAGCAAAACAAAGTGCCAATTCAGGGTGAACCTGCAATGCAGCTTCTTGAGGAAGGGCCAGACACAAAATGGTTAATGACCCCGGGAAGGTGGGAGCAAAATGAGACATCAAGGCATTAACACCGACACACGTCAATCAAACTCTTCTGCTCCCAGTCAGGGCAAAACATGCCCTGAAAGTCCAGCCTTCACAACCACACTTCTGCTTTCACTGAAGACAATTAGAGTCACACAGCACAGAAACAGACCCTTTAGCTCAATCTGTCCGAGTTGACCAGATATTCTAAAGTAATCTAGTCACGTTTGCCATCACTTGGCCCCTATATGGGCCGGATGCTGTCAGCTGGGACTAAATTGGGTCGGCTATCATATGCAATCGAGTTAAGGGAGAGCCTAATGGGATCAGAATTTTGAGGACTGTTGTCTACCCGATGTACAGCACAGAAATAGTCTTCAGTCCAACTCATCCATGCCGATCAGATATCCTAAATCAATCTAGTCCCATTTGACAGCACATGGCCCATATCCCTCTAAACCCTTTCTATTCATATACCCAGCGAGATGCCTTTTAAATGCTGTAATTGTACCAGCCTCCACCACTTCCTCTGGCAGCTCATTCCTTACATAATACCACCCTCTGAATATAAGAGTAGCCCCTTAGGGCCCTTTCAAATCTCCCCCCAACCCTAAACCTATTACCCTCTAGTTCTGGACTCCCCCATTCCAGGGAAATGCCTTGTCTATTTATCCTATCCATGTCACTCATGATTTTATAGAAACCTGTAGGATCACCCCTCAGCCTCTGGTACTCAAGGGAAAACAGCCCCATCCTGATCAGCTCAAACCCTGACAACATCCTTGCCAATCTTTTCTGAATCCTTTCAAGTTTCACAACATCCTACAGCAGAGAGACCAGTACTGCACACAATATTCCAAATGTAGCCTAACCAATGTCCTGGACAGCTACAACGTAATCTCCCAAATCCTGTACTCAGACGATTGAGAGGGTGGGCGTGGCCAAGCCGGGCACACGCACTGCGCCTGCGTTGGCCTGCACCGTTTGCTCCTATTCATTCGCTACAGAGAATCCCCACAGAGTGGGAGCAGGCCACTCGGCCCAACGAGTCCACACCGACCCTCTGAAGGGGAACCCACCCATATCCCTACTGCTCTACATTACTCTGACAAATACACCTGACCTGCACATCCCTGGGCACTATGGGTAATTTCGCACGGCCAATCCCAATCAAGGCCAGTGAGCAATGTAGTGATGTGGGAAATGAACATCACAGAATGATGGAAAGGGACAAGGAGGGTAAATGTATCAGCAATCAAAACCGGATTGCAAAGATCATACAAATTAAAACCGAAAACAGTGCGTCTGCATGTGTGCTGCACTGTTACAAAAGTGAATGAATTGACTGCACACATTGAAGAGAATAATTATGATCTGAGGCTCCTTACATAGACATGGCTTCAGGCTGACAAGGATTGGATCTTGAATATCGAGGGGGTAGTCAAACAGGAAGCTCCGGCCTATCACCCTCACCCTGACCTCCTTCCACCTATCGCATTTCCAACACCCCTACTCCAAGTCCCTCCTCCCTACCTTTTATCTTAGCCTGCTGGACACACTTTCCTCATTCCTGAAAAAGGGCTCATGCCCGAAGAGGGTTGGCATTGCTAATCAAAACACTGATCACAGTAATCCGGTGTCAGGTCGGATTTCAGGTCCTGGTTTGTCTGTCCTGTTGATCTCCCTGTTCCCACAGAGTAAGATGTTGGTCTGTTCTCAGCTCTGCTGGATTTCTGAAGTTTTGATTCCCCAACCCCCCCCCCCCCCCCCCCCCCACATCCTTTACACCTTCCAGAACAATACAACATTCAGTCAATCGAAACCCAATCCACTATCTCCCAGCCTGACAACCGACCAGACACAGAGTGTAGTTGTACCAGGGAATCAAACAAGAAAAGTGAAACAAAAAAATAGAAATAAATAGGTGCTCATGCTTAAGGTTTGTCAATAGGAAGTAAACCAGAAATAGGGGTCTCCCAGGATTCTGATAGTGCCCGACTTGAGGAATTCTCTTTGCCTTATATCTAACTATTAGTACCCAGCTATGACTTACAACAATATTTACGCCAACAGAAATAAAGCATCTGTTACCAAATAGACAGAGATACACAGCAAGGAAATAAACGTTTTTGCTGTCTCATGCATGTAAGCACACACAGGTCCATGGGGGTGAATTTGCATTTGCAGAATTATATTTTAAGATAAATTCTATTTCGCTCAAAAATGCACAATCTGCAAGCTATCAGAACATGTTGTATTTTATAAATTCCTACTTTAGAAACAGAACTAGTCAGATTCAAGATGGGGATAAAGACAGACTCTGACCTCACACTTTGAACACATTGTCTGAGCTGAGATTGGATTAGATTCTGTACAGTACGGAAACAGGCCCTTTGACCCAACAGATCCACACCAACCCTCCAAAGAGTAACCCACCAGGCCCCATTCCCCATATTTACCCCTGACCAATGGATGGAACACAATGGGCAATTTAAGCATGGCCAATTCACCGAACCTGCATATTTTTGGATTGTGGGAGGAAACCGGAGCACCTGGAGAAATCTCATGCAGACACGGGGAGAATGTGCAAACTCCACACAGACTGTGGCCAGTGGCTGGAATTGAATCTGGGTCCCAAGCGCTGTGAGGCAGAATTAAGAACCACTGAGCCACCATGCCGCCCAGATGTTGTTACCTTTTGTTATAAAACCTTATGTTATCGAGATTTACACATGAATGATAGTTGCAACCCACTTTAAAAGGTGAAAGACGTAACTATCTAGGTTTGTTCAATACATCATTTCAGTGGTAGGACACTTTAATCTTTTTCCATATGATCTTGTACTCCACAACCACCTGATGATGGAGCAGTGTCCAAAAGCGAGTACTTCCAAATAAACCCAGAAAGTCCAGTCTTCACAACCACACTTCTGCTTTCACAGCATGGAAACAGACCTTACGGCCCAACTTGTCTGTGCCGACCACATATCTGAAATTAATCTCGTCCCGTTTGGCAGCACGTGACCCACACGACTCCAAACCATCCCGATTCATGTACCCAGCCAGATGCATTTTAAATATAATCGTACCAGCCTCCACCAACTCTTCTAGCAGTCCGTTTCATACACGCACAACCGTCTGTGAAAAAGTTGTCCTTCATGTCCCTTTTAAATCATTCCCCTCTCACCTCAAACATATGCCCTCTAGCTTTGGACTCCCCTAACCTGGGGAAATTCCTGATAAAGGGATTTTGCCCGAAACGTCGATTTTCCTGCTCCTCGATGCTGCCCGACCTGCTGTGCTTTTCCAGCACCACTCTGATCTAAACTCTGGTTTCCAGCATCTGCAGTCCTCACTTTTGCCTAGGTCGAACCCTCTACCTGTCTACACCTATGCCCACTTCACCACCCAACACACCCTTTATCTGCATCACCCCCTACACCCATCCCCAATCCTGAAGAAGGGTTACACCCGAAACATTGACTTCTCCACCTCCTGATACTGCCTGGCTTGCTGTGTTCTTCCAACCTCCTGCCTGTCTATTTTGCCAATTCAGACACAGACCTGGAGCAACGTTTCCAGAGTCTGTCCCCACCCCGACACACTCCCTTCTCTTTTAGTTGCTGCAAGTCAACAACTGAACCCCAAAATGAAGATTAAATGGAAAAGGTGGCAGGAGAAGAGAGTGCCGTACTCACAGATAACGGACAGAGGAATTTGCAGTCTGGGATAAAGCTCATTCTTCATTCAGACACGAGCAGCAGCGTCGGAACCTCATGGTCCGACTTCCGCATTCAGACAATGGGGTGACCCTGATTGGCAGGAGGACCAACGTCCTTTCGGTCCTCCAGGGCTCCCTATTGGGCAATCGACTTTTAATCGCGCACCTTTTTTAACGCACAGTGACGAGCATGCCCAGATGTTTGCTGACACCGATAAACATGCGCACTGCGTTGGTGACACCGGCAAACATGCGCAGTGTGCTCTTTGGGATGTTGGTGTTTCTGACAGATTTTAAGTGTCCAAATGGTAACAGGGAAAAAAAGGGGGGAGAGCCACAATATTTTCCCCCCGTGATTCGACATTTTATTGCTTCCGCATTTTGTCTGACTCCTCAACTTTTGTATGTCTTTTCCCCTTGTTGGGAGAGAGAGTGTGCCCCAGTGAGCTGTCTGTGGGAAGGAGCTGTAAGCAGTTACACAGGTGAAGAAACATTACCCTGTTCGCAGCAGGGGGTGGCTGTACACGTTTCCTGAGTGTGATCACAGTTTCAATTGTTCATCAGAAACAGGGAGCGAAAAGGATACCAGGACTGGGGAGAAGCCTGGAAATGTGGGGATTGTGGGAAGGGATTCCATTCCCTATCGGCACTGGAGATTCATCAGCTCAGTCGCAGTGCGGAGAGGCAGTTCTTCAAAACAGTATTACAACATTATTTCTCATTGACAAAAACAGATTCACGCTGCCTGAACTTATACAAGTGCCCTGTCATCACATCTTTAATCATAGCTTTGAACATTTTCCCTATGACATAAGTTAAGTTAAATGGTCTGCAGTTTCCTGTTCTCGAAGTAAAAACAATGACTGCAGATACTGGAAACCGGATTCTGGATTAGTGGTGCTGGAAGAGCACAGCAGTTCAGGCAACATTCAAGATGCAGCGAAATCGACATTTCGGGCAAAAGCCCTTCATCAGGAATAATGAGCCTGAAGCGTGGAGAGATAAGCTCGGGGAGGGTGGAGGTGGGGAGAAAGTAGCATAGAGTACAATGGGTGAGTGGGGGAGGGGATGAAGGTGATAGGTCAGGGAGGAGAGGGTGGAGTGGATAGGTGGAAATGGAGATAGGCAGGTAGGACAGGTCATGGGGACAGTGCTGAGCTGCAAGTTTGGAACTAGGGTGAGGTGGGGGAAGGGGAAATGAGGAAACTGTTGAAGTCCACATTGATGCCCTGGGGTTGAAGTGTTCCGAGGCAGAAGATGAGGCGTTCTTCCTCCAGGTGTCTGGTGGTGAGGGAACAGCGGTGAAGGAGGCCCAGGACCTCCATGTCCTCGGCAGAGTGGGAGGGGGAGTTGAAATGTTGGGCCACGGGCCAGTGTGGTTGATTGGTGCAGGTGTCCCGGAGATGTTCCTTAAAGCGGTCTGCTAGGAGGTGCCCAGTCTCCCCAATGTAGAGGAGACCGCACCGGGAGCAACTAGTATAATAAATGATATTGGTGGATGTGCAGGTAAAACTTTGATGGATGTGGAAGGCTCCTTTAGGGCCTTGGATAGAGGTGAGGGAGGAGGTGTAGGTCCAGGTTTTACAGTTCCTGTGGTGGCAGGGGAAAGTGCCAGGATGGGAGGGTGGGTTGTAGGGGGGGGCGTGGACCTGACCAGGTAGTCACGGAGGGAATGGTCTTTGCGGAAGGCGGAAAGGGGTGGGGAGGGAAATATATCCCTGGTGGTGGGGTCTTTTTGGAGGTGACAGAAATGTCAGTGGATGATTTGGTTTATGCGAAGGTTTGTAGGGTGGAAGGTGAGCACCAGGGGTGTTCTGTCCTTGTTACAGTTGGAGGGGTGGGGTCTGAGGGCAGAGGTACAGGATGTGGACGAGATGTGTTGGAGGGCATCTTTAACCACGTGGGAAGGGAAATTGCGGTCTCGAAAGAAGGAGGCCATCTGGTGTGTTCCGTGGTGGAACTGGTCCTCCTGGGAGCAGATATGGCGGAGGCGGAGGAATTGGGAATACGGGATGGCATTTTTGCAAGAGGTAGGGTGGGAAGAGGGAGTCGTTGGGTTTGTAAAAAATGTCAGTGTCAAGTCAGTCGTCATTCATGGAGATGGAGAGGTCCAGGAAGGGGAGGTAGGTGTGAGAGATGGTCCAGGTAAATTTAAGGTCATGGTGGAATGTGTTGGTGAAGTTGATGAATTGCTCAACCTCCTCGCGGGTGTATGAGGTGGCGCCAATGCAGTCATCAATGTAGCGGAGGAAGAGGTGGGGAGTGGTGCCGGTGTAATTATGGAAGATCAACTGTTCTACACAACCAACAAAGAGACAGGCATAGCTGGGGCCCATACATATGTCCATGGCTACCCTTTGGTCTGGAGGAACTGGGAGGATTCAAAGGAGAAATTGTTAAGGGTGAGGACCAGTTCGGCCAAAAGAATGAGAATGTCGGTGGAAGGGTACTGTTGGGGATGTCTGGAGAGGAAAAAAACAGAGGGCCTGGAGTCCCTGGTCATGGTGGATGGAGGTAGAGGCATTGGATATCCATGGTGAAGATGAGGCGTTGCGGGCCGGGGAAACGGAAGTCTTGGAGGAGGAGGAGGGCGTGGGTGGTGTCTCGAACATATGTGGGGAGTTCCTGGACTGGGGGGGAAAGGACAGTGTCGAGGTAGGTAGAGATGAGTTCAGTGGGGCAGGAGCATGCTGAGACAATGGGTCGGCCAGGGTGGTCAGGCTTGTGGATCTTGGGAAGGAGGTAGACTCTCAGCTGCCTTTTTGAAGAAAGGAGTTTTCCAATCTAAAGGAACCTTCCCTGAAACTAATGAGGTTTGGAAAATTAAAACCAATGCATTAACTATTTCACTAGCTAGTTTTTCTTTAAGGGTCTAGAATGAAATACTTTGGCCAACTGGGACTTGTGAACTCATAGTTCCAAACAGTTTACTCAGTACTACTTCCCTGGAATTGTAATTGTCTTCAGTTCCTCCTTCCCTTTCAATTCCTGATTTCCATCTCGTTCTAAGCGGTTACTTGTATCCTCTCTAGTGAAGACAGATTCAAGCTCTTTTCAATTCTCCGACCATCTCTTTATCCTCTGTTATTGAATTCCCAGACGCATTTTTAAATGAACCAACACTTAATTTGTTAGTTTTTTTTAAGAAAAGCTGATGAAACTTTCCTTCCTGTTTTTATATTTTTGGCTAACTTTCTAACTCTAATTGCTGTGCTCCTGCCTCCATTATTTCTGAGGTTTGCCCCAGCTCTTAACTCTCGCATCAACCTGACTGCATATTCTATGGAACTGACCTTGGTTAAGTGTTGCAAAACACACAGGGGCAAATTTTTCATCTCCAGAAAGTCTTAGTACTGAACACGATAACATTCACTTTGAAATATTGTTCATTCAAACTTTACCAAGCACACCCTCCAGATTCAAAATCCCACAATGACACCCAGTTTTGTTGTGATCTTCAATTTTGAAGAGAAATTTGAATATCCAGTGATTAACTGGAAGAACTATTCATGAGGTTTTCATATTTTTAAACAAAAACAAATCAACTGGATTAATTTAGCAGAATAGCACGTATGGCTTTAAATTGTAAATCTAGTTTTCTTTTGAGTGACAGCGCAGGTCCACACCAGATGAGGATCTAATACCTGGATTTAGGCTGTTGTGAGGAGCTTTTATTAACCACAAAATGGCATCTCAATATAAAGTAATATAACAACATGGCTTCAGGCTGTAAATTAACACTGTGTTTAAAATGGCTAAAAGCTGCATGTCTGCATTCCTGAGCTAACTGAATCACAGATTAAGCAAACAATGTCTTCTTCATAGTATGGATCTAATTAAGCTAGATAGGGCATTACTGACCATCCCAGCTAGCCTTGAAGCACAGGTATGAGGAGATTGTTCCCAGGAAATATCATTGGGTTAAGCTGTTGTTCATTATGTAATTTTATTAAATTTTATTGGATTTACTCTGTAATTAAGGCTGTACAGTCTCTTAAGAAACATATGAAAATTGATATTTCATTCCAAGTTAATCACACAGTTTCTCCAAGGAACACAGAATCTTTTAATATCTGTGTTGCTGGACAAATCTTTGCCCGGCCGTTACTAATTAAAGTGTGAAACCTTACTGAAGCAGACCATACTCCTAGTGTTCATTTAACTGATCTCGGAACTGAGAGACCCCTCCCGGGGTTGAGATCTGCAACTCTCACTGAGCTTTTGGTGTGACCCATGATTACAGAGCCTTGTGGGAACCTAGAGGATTTGTAACCCCCACGGGGCAGACGAATAGTAATGCTGTTTTGTCCAATCAATCTGGCAGCTATCAAGATGTTCAGCTCACGCTGAGGCAATGGATACAGTCTTCCAAAGGAATGAGCAGATGGATGCTGCTGCCAAGCAGGCAGCCTTACACCCCAAACTTCTGGTCCCATTGGGTCCCCAGTAAAACCCGGATAGAGACAATATGGGGATAGGAATGCCAGGCCTGGGTATGGGACTGAAATCACAGGGGAAGCCCCCTGCTGAGCAGCACAAACTATGGCCTCAAATAGGGTACTCCCTCGATACTCAAACTGAAATGTGGGTGATCCCTGATGGACTGGTTTGTGTTCCTTCTTTGCTGCTGCTCACTTCAGTTAATTATGTGCTTTATTGTACACACTTGGGCAAGAAGGAAATGGTTAATACTGTATTACAAACCTGGTGTCACCCAGATTTCCAGAAAGCAGCTGGGAAAAGAGCTGAAGCGTGTTTAATTTGTAAACAAACAGGATGCATGTTGTAAGAGGGATGCCCTGAGGTTGTTAACCCCCTCCTTGCCTGGTCAGCCTTTTTGCCTGTCTACAACTTGCTTTTATAGAATTATGTCGTGTACATTGTTATGAATATTGTCTAATGAGACTAGATGTATTTTGTAGATGAATCAAAACCATCCCAATGACTGAAGCAACTGCCACTACGGTGTTGGACAAGTGGGAAATATTTGCATCAGTTAACCAAAACTCTTCAGAGTTTACATTCACGGGTCCGCCAAGCCTCAGCATTAGGCCCGGGGTATATTGGAGCTGAGACGGAAAGGCCTGTCCCTAGTCCTGCTGGTTCCCCGTTCAGCAGGCAAGGTCATGGGGAGGCCGCATGGACACACACTACACAATGCAAACCAGCGCCACCTCCTGGAGGAACACCAGAAGACCCCGTCAGAGACACATCTTCAGCCTTCACCCGTGAATGGCTCAGTCTCATCATTCTGCCTGGCACTGCACTCTTCCTTATCTTTCTGTCACTGACTATGTTTGATTGGGACACAATGGATAGCCTGATAACCTGTAGTAAATGGGAATTACTGTGTAATACTTTTCATTACAGGACATACCTTTATGCAGAAAAGGACAGCCGCTCTAGCTGCTGGGTTTGTGCCCATATTCCCACCCACTCCAAGGGAAGGATCCCCCTGAGATCCATACCTTTTAATGAGTCTGACCCGGCTGAATGGGGGCTGCATCAGGGTCATTCTGCTGCTGTCACAACTTTTCACATCCCCCTGGTTTCCTAAGTGGGTGAGCACCCCAAACTCTGACGGGGATAATACCCACCTCCGCTGGCAATCAGTGGGATATACAATGGATACATTCAAGGGTTGGTTCCAGCCTCAATACTATCACTCCTGTGATGTTTGGGCACCCAGTGTGAAGTGGGGAGGACAGGTCACAGGACCTCCTCGTGGGTCTGCTCCTGGGCCTGGCCAAACTGACCATAAACAAGTCCAGGCAGCAGGCCGTGGAGGGGGTCATTAGGGCTGACTGCCTGCCACTCCTCTGTGGGTATGTCAGAGCCGGGGTGTCTCTGGAGAAGGAGCACGCGGTGCCCACCAACATCTTTGGGCTGTTCAGAGAGAGGTGGGCACCGCAGGGAGTGGAGTGTATTATTTCCCCCTCCAACTCTATTTGGATTTGATCCCTGCCCTCCCCCTCACTATGTGATCATGCAGCATTGCCCTCTGAGAGGGGCACTGCTTGTCACTGGCCACTCAGGTGTTTCCTTTCTTCCTGGTGGTGGAAGGTGAATAAAGATTTGTGCACTTGTTGTCTCTCACTGTGTCTCACACCTGCACACACACAACATGGGTGTGGGGGGGAAATATAAGCACTCCCGCAGTTAGGCAGTAGTGTGGGAGTAGAGAAGAGAAAAAATACAACCCCTCCCGTACACCCCCCTCCCTGTTCCTCACCAATCTCACAGCCAGGACTCCACATCTAGGAAGTATTTGCATCAAGAGGAAGCATCCCTCAGGATGGCAGGCTGGTTTCAGTAAGTGTCTGCACTCCCTACTCCTTACTTTAACTGCTTACCAGCCCACTGCAGACAGGAGTATACTTAACCTCAGGGTTCCCAACAAGACTGCCATCAATTCCCCATTTCCCACCTTTTGGATTGGAACCCAATGCAATTATTTGTTGCCCTTCAATGGCACTGATTTCATTTGTGGCCATACGGCCTCCCCCTGGCTGCCTACCTCCTGGACTGGCAGCTGGGATTTAAGTTATGTTGTCCCTTTCCTTTACCACTCCCACACTTTGCCTTTTGAGACTTCCAAACCACAAATCAAGAGAGTGCTCACAACTTTTCAGCACCTTTTCTCTACCTTCTCCCCTCCCTATGTTACCCTCCACCTTGAGGTTGAGGGTTAGTGAATTGCTACCACTCTGGAAGAGATTGCCAATGCCACATTTTCAGCCTTTGACCTGCTCAATGCAGGGATGGTCACTGTCCGCACCATTGCTCTCCAAAGTCACATGGCCCTCGACTCCCTGTTAGTCGAGAAACGAGGCACTTGTTCCCTTATCGACTCTGACTGCTGTACCTACATCCCTGACTCCAGTGACAACATTACTAACATTGCCGCCCACATTGGCAAGGCAGCCTCCTCCCTCCATGACACTACTCCCCGTTGGGGCCTTTGGACATGGATGGGTGGCTGGCTTGGCTCTTGGGCTACCGCTCTCTCCCAGGGCCTTGTGCTTCTCATTGCTGGTTTTGTTCTGCGGGCACATGGCATTATTTTCCAGAAACAGTGCTGTGCCCATTTCAGCTGCCTTCTGATGCCGAATATTCCAGCATCTTCCCAACTTGTGCCGCTTCTCATTTCTGACATTTCCGCACCAATGGATGGTTTCACTGACACTCTCTCTCCTGATCCTGGTGACCTGGACTATGACAGTTACCTTGGCGACTCTAAACCCCCATCGCCAACAAGCCCCACTGGGTCTGCTACATCCCTCCTTTTGCCGGTTCCTCTGAACTGACCTCCTGATTTGGTGAAAGGAAAGGAGGAAGGAATTGTGGGAGAATTATTATATTCTGGTCAGCCATTTTGTCACATATTAAAAACCTGGAAACCACTTTCAATCTCAGCTTAGTGCCTGCTTGCCAAAGCTTCTGTTTCCCAGGCTAAGATTGTGTTTCCCAGGCTCAACAGAGACACTCGGCCTTGCAGCTGTACTGCTACCTGATAAACAAATTCTTTCCTTCCCTGGGAATATCCTTCTCTTTGCAAGGACCTATTGTATACTTAACAGATTCTAACCAACACTGTCCAGACACTACGTGACTGGTCAAAGTGCCTCAGTTTGCTCAATATCCTGCAATTAACAGATTGCTAATTGTTAAATGATTGTGACCTGTATAATCACACAAATTTGTTTGTCATCGGAGTGACTTGTGATTATTAGGTTGTCTTGGCTCTCCCTGTGAGCTCCCGAATAAACAGTCAATAACTCAAGGTTTGTGTGTCATGATTACTTATCCAATACTTATTGGACTACTACGAGCAAGTCACCCACAGCATAATCCCCTTCCATCCCCAACATGGATCAAGAGGCCATCCTTTTTTGCCAGACAAGTAAATGTCTCAAACTCAGGAAACAAAGCCTGTCAAACATTAACAGGCACAGATCTAGACCAACCTTTTCCAGAGTCTGTCCCTTCACCTCGATTGACTTTCTTTTTCCCTCAGCTCCTACAAACCAACAGCTGAACCCAAGGATGTGAAAAGAAATGGGAAAGGGAGCGAGAAAAGAGAGTGCGGTATTCCCAGATGTTAAACAGAGGAAGGAAGTTGCAATCTGGGATAAAGCTCAACCTTCATTCAGAGAGAGAGGTGGAGCAGCAACTTCAGAAGCTCATGGTCAAACCCATCCGCATTCAGACAATAGGAGGGCTCTGATTGGCAGGAGGACCAGGCTCCTTCCGGTCCTTCAGGGTTTCCCAAAGGTTCGTCTCTCCGTCCATCAGAGCGATGAGGGGCGGGGCCCCAGATCGATTTCACACATGCGCACCATAAGCACTGCTCAGGGCCGATAGAATGGTTTCTTGATCGCATGGGATTGTGGGTGTTACATCAACCATTAAAGAGATGTAATCAAGTGTTCCATATGCCTTCTTAAACGTCTTTTGTTGTATGTTGGTGATGTTTTCGTCAGGAACTAATCTTTAATCGATATTAGATTGATACACTGAGTGAAACACTGCAGGCATTCAACTCTAAACACTATTTCCAATTCAGTGTCAGTGTAGCACTCTTTATTTGTCCTCACATCAGGACAGAATCAAAGCCCTATATCTGTTCCACGAGAACCTCGATTTTTGTTTAGTTTGCGGGTTCCAACCCTCTGTTTCAATCATTTACTAAAAGTTACTCATGGTACATGTGCATCGCTGGCTGGCTAGCATTTAGTTCCCCTTGAGAAGGTGGTGGTGACCCACCTTCTTCAACTGCTGTGATCCATAATGGTACGGTGACCCACAATGTCCTTTGGGTGGGAATTCCAGGATTTAGACCCAGGGACACTGAAGGAACAGCAATATGTTTCCAAGTCAAGATGGTGAGTGGATTGGAGGGGTACTTGCAAGAGGTTGTGTTCCCAAGTATCTGTTGCCCTGATCCTTCTGGATGGAAGTGGTTGTTGGTGTGGAAGGTATTTTCTCAGGATATTTGGTGAATTTCCATGGTACATCTTACACACTGAACACATTCCTGCTTCTTAACAGTGGGACAGAGGGAGTGGGTGTATGTGGAGATGGGGCCAATCAAGCAGGCGGCTTTGTCCTGGATGGTATCAAGCTTTTTGAATGTTGTTGAAGCTGCCCCCATCCAAGCTGGTGGGAGAGTAGTCCATAACACTGCTGACTTGTGCCTTGTAGAAGATGGGCAGGGTTTGTGGAGTCAGGAGGTGAGTCACTCGCCACAGTATCCCTGACCTGTTGCCTGCTCTTGTTGCCATTGTGTCTGTGATTAGTCTATTTGAGTTTCAGGTCAATGGTAAACCCCAAGGATGTTGATAGTGGGGTGTTTAGTGACAGTAACACTGTTGAATATCACGGGGCAATGGTCAGATTATCTCTTTTGGGGATGAGTCATTGTTTGGCATTGGAATGGCATACATGTTACTTGTCACTCATCAGCCCATTGGATATTGTTAAGGTCTTGTTGCATTTCAAACTGAACTGCTTCAGTTTGTGAGGAGTTGTGAACCGTGCTGAACATTGTGCAATTATTGGGGAATATCACCACCTCTGACCTTATGATGGAGGAAGGTCATTGATGAAGATGATTGAGCCTAAGACACTACCTTATGAATTCCTGCATAGACGTCCAGGAACTGAGATGAGTGACCTCCAACAACCACAGCCATCTCTCTATATGGCAGGTATACCTTAACACTTAAGATACACAATAATATTTCAAAACTAATTGAAGGAATACATATGAGACACCCCTCTTCTGGGAGCCTTCAGTGCAAGTTTTTCTGTTCCAGGAACAATCTGATAAGTGTTGACTGTCATGAACCCTTTTGATCTTGGCCATTTCTCCCCTGCCACCCACAGCACCCCCATCCATTCTCCCCTGCCACTCAAGCGTCCCCTATCCATTATCCCCTGCCACTCTGAGTGCCCCCGTCCATTAGCCCTCGCCATTCAAAGTGCCTCCTGTCCATTCTCCCCGCCAGTCCAGCACCCTCTATCCATTCTCCCCGCCACTCACAGCCCCTCATCTATTCTGCCCACCACCCTCAGTGCTCACTGTCCATTGCCCCCGCCAACTGCAGTGCCCCCTGTCCATTCTCTCTCCAGCCCCAGCTTATTGTCCATTCTCTCTCTTTCCTCTGAACACTCTGTCCATTCTCCCTCACACAACCCTCTGCATCCCTGTCGTTTCTTTCCCCATCCTCTGTCCCCTCCATCTATTCTCTCCCCACCATCTGTCCCCTACTATTCTCTCTCACCATACCCTCTGTCCAATGTCCATTCTCCCCCTTTCTCTCTCTCCCCATTCTATCTCTCTCCATTTTCTCTCACCTCCCCCTCCCCATTCTCTGTCCCCTCCCCCATTCTCTCTTCCCTTCCCCCAAGTCTCTCTCACCTCAGTCTCTCCCCCTCCCCATTTTCTCTCCCCACCCCATTCTCTCTCCCCTCCCCATTCTCTCTCCCCTTCCCCCATTTCTCTCTCTCCCCTTTCCCCCCATTCTCTCTCCCCCATCCCCATTCTCTCTCCCCTCTGCCACCCTCGCATTTCCTCTCCTCTCTCCGATTCTCTCTCCCCTCCCTATTTTCTCTCCCCCACCCCCATTCTCTCCCCTCCCTCATTCTCTCTCCCCTTCCCCCATTCTCTCTCCCCACCCCCCAATCTCTCTCCACACCCACCCCCATTCTCTCTCTCCACCCCCCATTCTTTCTCCGCACCTCACCCCCATTCTCTCTCCCCCATCCCTCCACCCCATTCTCTCTCCCCACCCCCCATTCTCTCTCCTCAATCCCCCATTCTCTCTCCCTTCCCCTATTCTCTCTCCCCTCCCCCCAATCTCTCTCCACACCCACCCCCATTCTCTCTCTCCACCCCCCATTCTTTCTCCGCACCTCACCCCCATTCTCTCTCCCCCATCCCTCCACCCCATTCTCTCTCCCCACCCCCCCATTCTCTCTCCTCAATCCCCCATTCTCTCTCCCCACCCCCATTCTCTCTCCCCACCCCCATTCTCTCTCCCCTCACCCCCATTCTCTCTCCCCTGCTGTGGGGAAAAACACCAGGCTCGGAGTCAGAATTGCGGTTCAATGACAGAGTTTATTGCACAAGGAAATCCCGGGGCTCCGGGGAGAGAAAGACACCAACAGCACAGTGTCAGCTGCGAGACTTCTCTCCACCCGGAGCACACGTCAAGAAACTTTTATACATCTTGTGATACAATCGGTCAGGGATGAGATTCTTGTCTTTGTAACATGATGTGTTTGTGGTAGTCCTTGCAAAATCGTTGATAGTTGATACAATCATTGTCAGTTCAGGCACAGCCTTTGTTAATTTCCGCACAGTCGTTGTCAGTTTCAGTGAAGACATTGTCCATTTCAATGTCTGAATGGAAACCCATTGTTGTAGTAATGGGCGCTAATTGCTCTTCCTGAGAAGGAGGATTCCTGCAGCCCTGGCTATTAGCATTTGGGATTGAGTCTGTATCAAGCTGTTCGCACTTCTATAAGAGGTGTTGGCCGGACCCAGACACTTCGGCGGGCAGTGTTCATTACTCATGTGTATTCTCTCCCCCACCCGCCTTAAACTAATCACCTGGGTTGTGAGACCATTGTGCGGGCATTCTGGTGGCCCCCAGGCAGTGTCTGTATCTGCTCTGCTGTTTCTCTCAGTATTGTGATCCGGCGGCCATCTGGTGTGTCAACTTGGCCAACTGATGGCTCAGTGACCATCTTGTGTATCCGTGTGCCTAGTGTCACCCTGCCCTGTGCCATCGCCCACTTCTCCGCCACGCCCACTCTCTCTCCCCCGCTCAATCTCTCTATCAACCCCACTCATTCTCTCTCTCTGTCCCCCCCGCCACAGTTTCACTCTACCCCCTCCATTTTCTCTCTCTCTCTGTCCCCCATCCATTCTGTCTCTTTCCTCCCCAGCCCCCACCACACCCCACCCATCCTTTCTCGAGCCTCGAACCATCTTTGACCTCTGTATCAAGCCCTTCAAAAGACAGACACAGAGAGAGAGAAAGAGAGAGAATGGGTCGCGATGACTCTACCTGGGAGTCCGGAGGGGTGAGAAATGGCTGATCTTCAAAATTGAGAATACCTAAAATGATATCTTCAGAAACACCGTTAACGCCAGAAAGCACGTTCAAGTTTTTTTTTAAAGAGCTGCTGAAATCCATCTGAAACTTTCACTGAAATCAGCACAGTCAGGCCACTGCTCAGGACAGGCTGGAAGGGGTGAATGGGCGAAAGTGAGGACTGCAGATGAGAGTCAAGATTAGAGTGGTGCTGGAAAAGCACAGCCGGTCAGGCAGCATTCGAGACTTTTGTCTGAAATGTCGATTTTCCTGCTCCTTGGATGCTGCCTGACCTGCTGTGCATTTCCAGCACCACTCTGATCTTGAATGTAAGGGGTGAATGGTCTAGTCTTTGTCTTGTGAAGTTGTTCCAACTATCTAGAAATAATGTCACAGCGCACAGAAACATACCCTTCGGTGTATGCCGACCAGATATCCTAAATTAATCTAGTGAACCATTTGCCAGCATTTGGCCCCTTATTCCTCTGAATCTGTCCTATTCATATCCCCATCCAGATACATTTTGAATATTATCATTGTACTAGCCTCCACCACTTCCTCTGGCTGACACGCACCACCGTCTGTGTAAACAGGTTACCCCTCAGAAACCATCCCCCTTTCACCCTAAACCCATGCCCTCCAGTTCCGGACTCGCCACCCAACGTGTGGAAAAGACATACAGAAGTTGAGCAGCCAGACAGAATGCAAAAACAATACAATGTCTAATTACAGGGAAAAACAAATTGTAGCTCGACCCCTTTTTTCCTGTTGGCATTTGGACTCTTAAAATCTGACAGGAACACCAGCATCCCCAGTGAGCATACTGCGCATGTTTCCTGGTGTCAGTAACGCAGTACGCATGCTTATCGGTGTCAGCAAAACTCTGGGCATGCTCATCGCGTTCCGCAAAAAAAAGTCGCCCGACCTTCCTTTGATGGTCCAATAGGGAACCGTGGAGGACCGGAACGAAATTGATCCTCCTGCCAATCAGAGCCATCCCATTGTCTGAATGCAGAAGTTGGACCATGAGTTTCTGAAGGTGCTCCTCCTGCTCCTCTCTTTCTGAATCTACATTGAGCTTCACCCAGACTGCAAACCCCTTCCTCTGTCTAAGATCTGTGAGTACGGCACTCTCTTTTCTCGCCCCCTTTGCCATTTCTACTTCTTTCCGGAGTTCAATTGTTGACTTGCAGCAACTGAAGGGAAAGGGGGTGAACCCAGGGGGAGGACAGACTCTGGAAACGTGGTCGAGATCTGTGTCTCAATTGGCAAAATAGACAGACAGGAGGCTGGAAGGACCCAGCAAACCAGGCAGCATCAGGAAGTGGAGAAGTTGATGTTTCGGGTGGAACCCTTCTTCAGGACTGGAGGTGGGTGCTGAGGCAGGGGCTGGGGCTCGGGCTGGGGCTAAAGTGGGGATAGGTGAAGACAGGGAGAGGGTACGGCCTGATTAGTCAATGGGGGGAAGAAATCAGGTTGGTGGCAGGAAGGAGTGGAAATGAGGGGCACCGGGCTGAGGAGGGAGTCGGGGGATGGAAAGGGAGGTTATTTGAAATTGGAGAACTCGATGTTGAGTCCTGCAGGCTGTCGGCTGCCCAGGCGGAAGATGGGGTGTTGTTCCCCCGATTTGCAGTTGGTTTGTCGTGACAATAGAGGAAGCCTAAGATATTTTTGTCAGAAAGGGAGTGGGAAGGGGAATTAAAATGGATGGTGACTGGGAGGTCAGGATGGCCTCTCCAGACCCAGTTGTGATGCTCACCAAACCGTTCCCCAAGTTTACTCTCGGTCTCCCCGAAGTAGAGAAGATGACATTTTGCAAACACGTGGCAAATGCAGTACCACAATGTGAAGTTATAGCCTTTGCTATGAAAAAAAAGCATAAAGGCGGTTTATTGTTTAAATGGTGATACTTTGGGATGTGGAGAAAGTGAGAACTGCAAATGTTGGAGATTAGAGTCAAAATGTGGCGCTGGAAAAGGTGGTAGGTCAGGCAGCATCTGAGGACCAGGAGAGTCGACAGTTCAGTCCCGAGCACTTCATCAGGAATGATGTTTGGATGGACAAAGGGTCTGATTCCGTTCTATATGACTCTAATCATCTTCAGTGAGAGCAGAAGTGTGATTGTGAAGGCTGGAGTTTCAGAGCAGCTTTCAAAGATGTTTTGCCCTTAATGGGAGCAGAAGAAGCTACAATTAAATCTTGCATTTGTGAGACAGCAACTGAGTGAGTGAGTAAATCCCAGGTTTTGATGCAAAGTGGGAATTCTTTGCAATGTGGGGATGAAGCTGTACTTATTGAGTCATTTCTACTGGTGAATGAAACCAGGCTCAAGATTAGGAGGAGTAAATTTAGGACAGAGATGAGGAGGAACTGCTTTTCCTGGACAGTAGTGAATCTATAGAATTCTCTGCCCAAGGAAGCAGGAGACGCAGCTTTGTTAAGTATATTCAAGACACAGTTGGATGGGTTTTTGCAATGGTGAGGGAATTAAGGGTAGTTGGGACAATGCAAGGAGGAGGATCTCAGATGATGAATAGATCAGCCATGATCTTAATGAATGACAGAGCAGGTTGGACGGGCCAAATGGCCTTCTCCTACTTTTATTGCTATGTAACTGTGTAACCCTGCATTTCCCATGGTTAACCCACCTAACCTGCACATCCGTTGTCATGAAAGGCAATTTAGCATGGCCAATCCAAACCAAGGCCGATGAGCAGTGAGGTGATGTGGAAAATGAACATCAGAGAAAGGGACAAGGAGAGTAAATGTACCAGCAATCAAAAAGATCACAAAAATTGAAACTAAAAATGGTGAGTCTGAATATGTGCTGCATTGTGACAAAAGTGAATGAATTGACTGCACACATTGAAGTGAAGAATTATGGTCTGAGACTCCTCACAGAGACATGGCTTCAGGATGGCAAGGATTAGATCCTGTATATTGAGGGTGTTGTCTAATGGGAAGCTTGGTTAAGGTAGAGGGTTGGCACTGCTAATCAAAGCACTGAGCACGGGGTAGTCTGGTGTCAGCTCAGATTTCAGGTCCTGGTTTCTCTGTCCTCTGTTGATCTCCCTGTTCCCAAGGAGTATGTCGGTCTGTGCTCAGCTCTGCTGGATTTCTGCTGAAGCTTTGTCCCCTTCTACACCTTCTGGAACAATAAAGCATTCAGTCAATCAAGCCCCAACCCACAATCTCCCAGCCTGTCAACCATCCAGGTACAGTGTAGTCACAGCAGGGAATCAAACAAGAAAAATGAAACCAAATTAGAAATGAATAGGTGCTCGTGTTTAATGTTTGTTCATGAGAAAGTAAACCAGAAATAGGGCTCCCCCAGGATTCTCAGGGGAATTTTGTCTCCCTTAAATCTTAGCAGGGAATCAAAGAAGAAAAATGAAACCAAATTTGTAAGAAATAGGAGCTGTTGTTTAATGTTTATTCATTAGGAAGTAAATGAGAAATGGGGGTCTCCCAGGATTCTTATACTATCCTACTTGAGGAATTCTCTCTCCCTTGCATCTATCTATGAGAACCCAGCTATGATTTACAACAATATTTACGTCAACAGAAGTAAGGCATCTGTTCTCAAATAGACAGAGAGATATACAGGATGGAAATAGACATTTTCTCTCTCATGTGCACACACACACACACACACCCCCGCGGGAGTGAATGAACATTTGCAGAGCTGAGCAGAAATGTCACTTTTCGTAATAAAACTTTAAGTTCACTTGATAAGGTGCTTTCCAGGAAGTTCTGGGATTTGCATTTTACTGATATCTGCAACCCATTTGTAAAGATGAAAGACTTAACAATCCAGGTTTGTTCAATGTATCATTTCAGTGGCAGGACACTGTCATGTTTTTCTATAAATTCTGTGTCTTATGATCTTATTCTCCACAACCACTTGACGAAGGAACAGCACTCCAAAAGCTAGTGCTTCTAAATAAACCTGATGGACTGTAACCTGGTGTTGTGTGATTTTTAACTTTGTCCAGGTTAGGGGGGAATTGCTATCCTAAATTACCCATCGTGCCCAGGGACGTGCAGGTGAGGTGTGATAGTCAGGGAGTAGAGCAACAGGTGTAGGGGAATGGGTGTGGGTGGGTTACCCTTCGGAGGGTCAGTGTGGACTCGTCGGGCCGAGTGGCCTGCTTCCACACTGTGGGGATTCTGTGAAGGGAAGGAATTCCCGCAAACTGTGCAGGGCAGTGTGGGATGGCCAGCCAGCCGACCGCACCGCACCCCTTCCTCTCGCCCCTTCTCCCATTCCCTACCCCACCCCCGACCCATTGAAGGCATCACAACGTGGAAGTGGCCCTGTCAGTTTGCATGAACCCCCTCCCTCTGGGCAATTCTTCATCCTGGGAGCAAGTGGGCGTGGGGGGGTGGAAATATGTTCACTTGTGGCAACTAGAATGAATCCAAGGAGGGAGCAGATGCTGCAAACTCAGGTATGTGTCTTAATTACCCGGGTGAGGAGGAACGGAAGGATGGTGCCTCTCCTTCTCGCGCCAGAGCCTGAGACATTTCTAATTTCATGAGAGGCATGGATAGGGTAAATAGACAAGGTCTTTCCCTTGGAATTGTGGAGTCCTGAACTGGAGGGTCATAGGTTCAGGGTGAGGGCAATGGGGAGATGGAAAAGAGACCTCAGGGTCAACTTTTTCATGGAGAGTGTGGTGCGTATATGGAATGAGCTGCCAGAGGAAGTGGGAGGGGGCTGGTCCAATTCCTACAGTTAAAAAGCATCTGGATGGGCGGATGAATACAAAGGGTTCAGACAGAGAGAGGCCAAGTGGTGACAAATGTGACTGGAGTCATCGAGATCTACAGCATGGAAACAGACCCTTCGATCCAACTCGTCCTTGCTGACAAGATAGCCAATCCAATTTAGTCCCAGCTGCCAGCACCCGGCCTATTATAGGGGCTAAGTGATGGCAAATGTGACTAGATTAATTTAGGATATCTGGGCAGGTTGGGCCAAAGTGTCTGTTTCTGTGCTGTATGACTCTAATTGTCCTCAGTGAAAGCAGAAGTGTGGTTGTGAAGGCTGGACTTTCAGAGCATGTTTTGCCCTGACTGGGAGCAGAAGAGTGTGACTGAAGTGTGTCGGTGTTAATGCCTTGATGTCTCATTTTGCTCCCACCTTCCTGGGGTCGTTAACCATTTTGTGTCTGGTCCTTCCTCAAGAAGCTGCATTGCAGGTTCACCCTGAATTGACACTTTGTTTTGCTTCCCAAAATCAGACCTGCTCACTCTCAACAGGATCCCAGTGTTGTGAAAGATATTAACTTTCAGGTGGAGGCATCCAAAATTCAGAGAGATGTCAGGCTTGATGTTTTTGCTTTTTCTGCCCCTGTAAGATCCTGAATCAGCACCTTCAGGAGAATTAGTTAGAGCAGAGTGAGAACAGAGGGGAAGGGAGAGTGGGATGGTGCTTTCAATTTTGTGGAATAACAAAAGAATATTCCACAGAAAGTAGAGTTGCTTGTTCTGAATTTCTACCCTGCACTGATAGTGATGACTTTTGTATCTCTTTTTGCAGAGTATTTGAAAATCTGAAGACTGAAGTTTCAAAATCAACGGATGAAGGGCTTATGCCCGAAACATTGACTCTCCTGCTCCTCGGACGCTGCCTAACCTGCTGCGCTTTTCCAGCGCCACATTTTTTGACTGACTCTCCAGCGTCTGCAGTCCTCACTTTGATGTCAATGTCTGACAGTCACTCAATCCATCGGGAACACAACAATTTTTGACTGTGATTTCTGTGAGAGGGATCAATGCTTTTTGGTTCCTGTTTGAGGACGTTTTCAGCCTCAGTGGGACTGGACGAGAGACCCCACTGTTGGAGCGCACTGTGTGTGGAGCCTGAAACAGTTATACGGCCAGCGAAGGGGATTTCACGGCAGGGAGGGGCTCTACACGTGTTTGTGTGCAGCTGAAGCTGTGGCCATGGAGAAACCCGAGGAATCCCGCCCTGTGGAGAAACCGTGGAAGTGTGGTGACTGTGGGAAAGGCTTCCGTGTCCTGTCTGCCCTGGAGACTCATCGGCGCAGTCACACCGGGGAGAGGCCATTCCCCTGCACCGACTGCGGGAAGGCCTTCAGAGATTACTCCCACCTGCTGGCCCACCAGCGGAGCCACACGGGGGAAAAACCCATCAGCTGCCCAGATTGTGGGAAGGCCTTCATATTTTTCTCTGCCCTTTTGGCCCACCAGCGGGTCCACACAGGAGAGAGGCCGTTCAGCTGCCCAGAGTGTGGGAAGGCCTTCAGGTATTCCTCCACCCTGCGGACCCACCTGCGTTTCCACGCGGGGGAAAGGCCGTTCACCTGCCCTCAGTGCGGGAAGGGCTTCACCCGCTCCTCCCACCTGCTGACCCACCAGCGTGTCCACACGGGGGAGAGACCGTACACCTGCCCTCAGTGTGGGAAGGGCTTCACCCGCTCCTCCCACCTGCAGAGCTACCAGCGGATCCACACCGGGGAGAGGCCCTTCAGCTGCCCCGAGTGTGGGAAGGCCTTTCGTGATTCCTCCACCCTGCTGACCCACCAGCGGATCCACACTGGGGAGAGGCCCTTCAGCTGCCCTGAATGCGGGAAGGGCTTCACCCGCTCCTCCCACCTCCGGAGCCACCAGCGAGTTCATGTGCCATCGCAGGGGGATTGAAGGAGTGACGGCCGAGTCCCATTATCGACAGGGGAGGTGTGGTGTGTGCAATTTCACCTTGAGCTGTTCAAAAAGCAACTACTTTTTCTCTGCCTTTTTCCTGGGGGGATCTGAAGCTGTAACAAAGTTGGGTTGCAATAAAGGTTACCTGAACTTCCCACCGGGCTCAGACTCTCATTGAAAGCTTTGAGCTCCAAGAAGTTTTTGTTTTAAAGCTGCTCATTTCTTTCAGCCTCCTGCACGACGTTGAGAACATAGAACAATCCAGGGCAGAACAGGCCCTTTGGCCCTCGATGTTGTGCTGACCTGTGAATTATTATCAGCTTGTCCCCCTACACTATCCCAAAATCAACCATGCGCTTATCTAAGGATTGTTTAAATCTCCCTAATGTGGCTGAGTTGACTACCTCAGCAGGTAGGGCATTCCACGCCCTTACCACTCTCTGTATAAAGAACTTGCCTCTGACATCTGTCTTAAAGCTATCACCCCTCAATTTGTAGTTATGCCCTCTCTTGAATAAGGGCACAACATTTGCAATTCTCCAGTCCTCAGGTACTAAACCCGTAGACAATGACGACTCAAATATCAAAGCCAAAGGCCCTGCTATCTCCTCCCTAGCTTCCCAGAGAATCCTCGGATAAATCCCATCCAGCCCAGGGACTTGTCTACTTTCACTCCTTCTCGAATTGATAACACCTGTGTGTAACTAACCTCGATACTTTTGAGTCTAATATCTCGTACCTCATTCTTTTCCTGAGTGAAAACCGATGAGAAATGTTCATTTAGCACCTCTCCGATCTCTACAGTGTCCACACTCCACTTCCTACTTCTGTCTTTGACTGGCCCTATTCCTACCCTAATCAACCTTTTATTCCTCACATGCCTATGGGAAGCTTTAGGGTTCTCCTTTATTCTAATTGCCTAAGACTGTTCGTGTCCTCTCTTTGCTCTTCTTAACTCTCTCTTTCAATCCTTCCTCGGTGATCTGTAATTCTCTATCGCCTCATCTGTACCATCTTGCCTCATGGAACAGCGTCACAAGACACAGAACTTATATCAAAAGATCAGTGTCATGCAACTGATATATTGAACAAACTTAGATAGTCTTCATCTCTTAGAATGGGTGCGGGCTTTGGTTCATTAATATGTAACAGTGTTCTTGAGATGACATAAGGTTTTATGAAAAAAAAGATATCTCCGCTCAGACAATGCATTAAAGGTGTGAGATTTGAGTCTGTCAATATTCCAATCTTGAATCAGACTGGTTCTGTTTCCAAAGTCGGAATTTGTAAAATATTACATGGATTGACTGCCTGCAGATTGTGCGCTTTTTGAACAAAATTGAATGTATCTGCAAATATAATTCTGCCAATACAATTTCAACCCATAGAGTAGTGTGTGTGTGTGTGCATGAGAGAGTGAGTGTGTGTGCATGTGAGTTTGTCTGTGAGTGTGCACAGAAGTGTGTTGTGCATGCTTGGGAAAGTGAGAGTGTGATGGAGTATGAGGCTGTGAGTGTGAGAGAGTGTTGAGAGCTGTGTGTGTGTGTGTGTGTGTGTCTGTCTGTCTGAGAGATAGAGTATGTGTGTGAGAGAGAGGCTTAATAAAAGCAAGAGGTTGCATTTTTGGTAAAACAAGGACTTGTACAGATAATGGTTGGGCCATGAGTCATGTTAGAGAACAGATAGACATGGAGATGGGGGGTGGCGGTGTTCAGGTACATAGTTCTTTGGAGGTTGCATCACTGCTAGACAGGGTGGTTAAGGTGGCATTTTGCAACATTGCCTTCATTGTTCACACCACTGAGGAGAGGGGTTGGGACATCATGTTGAGGTTGTACAGGATGTTGGTGAGGCCACTTTCAGAGTACTGAGTACAGTTCTGGTGGCCCTGTAATAGGAAGAATACTATTAGAGAGGGTTTAATAAAGATTTACCAGGATGTTCTAAGGACTGGAGGGTTTGAGTTATAAGGAGAGGCTGGGACTTTATTCACTGGAGCACAGGCGGTTGGGGGTTGACCTCATTGAGATTGATAAAATCATGAGGAGTGGAGGGAAGGTGAATAGAAAATGGCTCTTGCTTAGCGTAGGGGAACTCAAAACTAGGGGACTTTTTTTAAATATGAGGAGAGAGATTTAAAAGGAACCGGAGGGGCAACGATTTGAAAGAGGGTGATTTACATGTGGAATGAACTTGCTGAGGATGTGGTCGATGCAGGTACAGTGACAACATTGAAACAGCATTTGGATGGGTACATGAATAGAAAGGTTTAGAGGGAAATGGGCCAAATGCAGGCAAGTGAGACTGGTTTAGTTTGGAATCCTGGTCGGCATGGACGAATTGGACCGAAGTGTCTGTTTCTGTGCTGTATACCTCTATTGAAACCGGCAGAATTCTGAAAGGGGCTTGACAGGATAGATGCAGATAAAATGCCTCTTTGTGGGGAGGGTCTCGAATTCCGACAATGTGGGAGCAGGCCATTCAACCCATCTATTTCATTCTGGCCCTCTGAACAGGATCCCACCAATACCCAACCCCTTACTCTGTACTTCCCATGGCCAATCCACCCGAGCCTGTACATCCCTGGTCACTATGGGTAACTTAGCACGGCGAATTCTCCCTATGACCTACACTCTAATCTAAACTCGTCGGGCGCCTGGGTGGTGGAGTTCTACTGGTCGTGGGGCGGCCCCTGTGTCAACTATGGGGCCACCTGGAAGGTACTGGGCCCGGGAGGTAAAAGGTGAGGCAGGTTGGGGGGAGGGGGGAAGGAATGTGGGGCCTGTCCTGTCATAGTGACATTTTACACTCACTTTCCATCTGCTTTTACTGGCGCTTGTGCTGTTTTCCCCTCACTGTTTTGATTAATCCTTGTGCTGTTTACCCCTCACTGTTTTTATTAATCCTTGTGCTGTTTACCCCTCACTGTTTTTATTAAACCTTGTGCTGTTTCTTGTGACAGTGCAGGGAGGAGAAGATGAGACGATGGATAGATCAGCCATGATCTTAATGAATCACGGAGCAGGCTCACTTGTAGCAGCTGGAGTGAATCCAGAGAGGGAGCAGACTTTGCGACCTCAGGTATGTGTCTTGGTTACCCGGGTGAGGAGAGACAGAAGTTCAGGTTGGGACTGTTTTCTGTAGCTTGCCAGAGTCTGAGGACCTTGTACACTTTTATATCATCATGAGGGGCATGGATAGGGTAAATAGACGTGGTATTTTCCTTTGGATGGGGCAGTCCAGAACTAGAGGGTAATAAGTTTAGGATCGAGAGTGTGGTGCTGCAGCAAGTCAGGCAGCATCCAAGGAGCAGGAAAATTGACGTTTCAGGGAAGCGCCCTTCATCAGGGAAGTGTGTGTGTGTGTGAGTTTGTGTTTAAGACTGTGTGCTGTGAGTGTGTATTTACATGTGTGCCTGCTTGATAAAGTGTGATTGTGATGGAGTATGAACCTGCGAGAGGGTGTGTTTGTTGAGGGGGTGGTGTATGTGTATGTCTGAGAGAGAGCGTGTGTGTGAGAGAGGTATGGATATAAGTGAGGGGTTGCATTTTGCTAAAACAAAGGAGGGCAAGACTTGAACAGGTAATGGTAGGGCCCTGGGTCATGTTGTAGAACAGAGACCTGGAGGTGTTCAGGTTCATTGTTCTTGGAAGTTACATCACTGGTAGACAGGGGTGAAGAAGGTGTTCAGCACACTTGCCTTCATTGTTCACATGCTGAGTACAGGAGTTGGGATATCATGTTGGAGATGCACACAGAAAGTACATTACTCAGAGGGTGATAGGTGCCTGGAACGCATTGCCAGCAGAGGAGGGGACGGTAGATTCATTCAAGGTGTACCCGAGCAGTAGGACAGTCAAAGTTTTGGGCACAAGCCCTTCATCAGGAATGATGCGTGGATGTTCCGAGGGGCATCAGCGTCCTTCTGTGCCAGTTGTCAGACAGGAGCAGCAGGCAATGAGCAAGGCAAGTGGTGTGTTAGCAAGAGGAATTGAGTTCAGAAATGGGAATGTCATCCTGCAGTTAGGGGGTCATTTGAATAAATACAAGGCTGAGTTAATCTGATTTTTGAACAAGAAAGAAGTGGATGTTTATGGAGGAAGCAAGAAAATGGTTTTAAGACCAGTTTAGAACAGTTCCAGAGTCAGACAACACAGAAACAGACCCTTCAGTCCAACTAAACCGTGCTGACTGTGTTCACAAACTAAACTAGTCCCACCTGTGTGTATTTGGCCCATATCCCTCTGACCCTTTCCTATTCATGTCCTTATCCAAATGTCTTTTAAACCTTGTTACTGTACCTACATCCACCACCGTGTCTGGACATTGATTCCACACACAAACTACACTCAAAAAAAAAAGGCGCTACTCCAGTCTTTTGAAAATCTTTCTCCACTCCCCTTCCTCATTTGCTCCCTAATCTTGAAACCCCCATCCTAGGGAAAGGACACCTGCGGTTCACCTCATCTCCCCTCCTCAGGATTTTATGAACCTCTTTTAAGGTCACCTCTCAACCTCATGTGTTCCAGTGAAAAAAGTCCCAGCCCTACCCACCTAGCTGTAGGTATATTCCTATCCAGTTATGAATTGTTCAATGCTGGTGCAGACTCGAAAGACCGAATGGCCTAGTCTTGCTCCCAACTCTCTCACTCTGTGTCCAGGACAGCAAGAGGCCCTAAATCAGAGGAGCAGAAATTAGGCCATTTAGTCCATCAGATCTAATCACCCCATTCAATCGTGGCTGCTCGGTTTCTCAACCCCATTCTCCCCGTAACCCTCGATCCCCTTGATACTCAAGAACCTATCTGTCTCAGTTTTAAATATCCCCAGTGACCTGGCCTCCACAGCCTTCTATGGAAATAGATTCCACAGATTCACCGCTCTCTGGCTGAAGAAGTTTCTCCTTTCTAAAAGGACTTCCCTTTACTCTAAGGCTGTGCCTCTGGTCTGAGTCTGTCCTACCAATGGAAACATCTTCGCAACATCCACTCTGTCTGGGCTGTTCAGGATTATGTAGGTTTCATTTAGACCTCCCCCCACACCCAACACCCACCACTTCCCCCCCGACACCCACCACCCACCACTCCTCTCCCCCCCCCCCCGACACCCACCACTCCCCCCCCCCCCCCCCCCCCCCCCCCCCCCGACACCCACCACCCACCACTCCCCCCCGAGTGTGGGCCTATGAATCAGTATGAACCAGACCCTTCAGGATGAGGTACAGCAGGGATTAGGGTCAGTAAACTGAGAATGGAGGGAGACTGTGTGGGATGGAGATTTTCAGCTTCTAGAGAATGAGAGAGAAAAGTGAGATCGCTATAAATTAGAATTGATCGGATGGGCCAAAGTGTGGTAGATGGAATTAAATTTTGAGAAATGAGAGTTGTTGCATTTTGGTCAAGCAATCCTGGCAGGAGTGACACAGTTAAGGGGAGTGTTGCAGAACAAAGAGACCTTGGAGGGCAGGGTCCATAGTTCCTTGACAGTGGAGTCTCAGGTAGACAGGATAGTGAATGAGGCATTTGGTAGGATGGCCTTTATTGGTCAGAGCATCGAGTAGATGAGTTGGGAGGTCATGTTGTGGCTGTCCAGGATGTTGGTTAAGCCAATTTTGGAATACTGCATTCAGTTCTGGTCTCCCTGCTGTAGGAAAGATGTTATGAAACTTTGAAAGGGGTCAGAAAAGATTTGAGCTATAGGGAGAGGCTGAATAGGCCAGGGACATTTTCCATGGAGCATCAGAGGCTGAGGGGTAAACTTATGGACCTTTGTAATGGGCATGGATAGTGGGGGGAAACCGAAGGTCTTTTCCCCAGGGTAGGGGAGTCCAAGAAAACTAGAAGGCATATGTTTGAGGTGAGAGCAGAATGATTTAACAGGGGTCTGAGGGGCAATCTTTTCACACAGAGGGTGGTGCATGTATGGCACGAACTGCCAGAAGAAGTGGTGGAGACTGGCACAATTACAACATTTAAAAGGCATGTGGATGTCGGTCTGTTCTCAGCTCTGCTGGATTTCTGTTGAAGCTTTGACCCCCCCCACCCCCTCCCTTTACACCTTCTGGGACAATAAAACATTCAGTCAATCAAGTCCCAACCCACAATCTCCCAGCCTGTGAACCATCCAGGCACAGTGTAGTCACAGCAGGGAATCAAACAAGAAAAATGAAACAACATGAGAAATAAATAGGTGCTCGCGTTTAATGTTTATTCATTAGGAAGTAAACCAGAAATAGGGCTCTATTTGTATTTGCAGAATGATATTTGCAGATACATTCTATTTTGCTCAAAAAATACACAATCTGTAAGCAGTCAATCCATGTAATATTTTGTAAATTCCACTTTGGAAATAGAACCAGTCTGACTCAAGACTGGGACACAGACAGACTCTGACCTCACACCTTTAATGCGTTGTGTGAACTGAGATGTCACATTTTGCGGTAAAACCGCGAGTTATCTTGATAAGGTGCCTTGCAGGAAGGTCTGGGATTTACATGTGAATGATAGCTGCAACCCAGTCTAAAAGATGAAAGACTTGACAATCCAGGTTTGTTCAATATATCATTTCAGTGGCAGGACACTACAATGTTTTTCTATAAGTTGTGTCCTATGATCTTATTCTCCACAACTACCTGAAGGATCAGTGCTCTGAAAGTGAGTGCTTCCAAATAAACCTGTTGAACACTCACCTGGTGGTGTGATTTTTAACTTTGTCCAGGTTAGAATGGATTGACCGTGCCCAGAGATGTGCAGGTTAGGTGCATTAATCAGGGAGTAAAAGTTGAGCAATAGGGGTAGGGGAATAAGTGTGGGTCTGTTACCCTTCAGAGGGTCGGTATGGATTCGTGGAGCTGAGTGGCCTGCTTTCACACTCTGGGGATTCTCTGAAGGGAAGGGATTGGCACAAACTCATTTTTTTTTGCTTCCCGAAATCAGTCCTCCTCACCTCTCAGCAGTATCCCAGTGTTGTGAAAGATATTAACTTCCAGGTGGAGTTATCCAAAATTCAGAGAGATGTCAGTCTTGACGTTTTTGCTTTTCTGCCCCTGGAAGATCCTGAATCAGCACCTTCAGGGGAATTAGTTAGATCAGAGTGAGAACAGAGGGGGAGAGAGAGTGGGATGGTGCTTTCAATTTTGTGGAATGACAAAAGAAAAGAACTTTCCGCAGAATTCCTTGTTCAGAATTTCTACCCTGCACTGACAGTGATGACCTTTTGTAATCTCTTTTTACATTTCAGGATCTGAAGATCTAAGTTTCAAAATCAACAGATGAAGGCCTAATGCCCAAAACGTTGACTCTCCTGCTCCTCGGATGCTGCCTGACCTGCTGTGCTTTTCCAGCACTGCATTAACTGACTCTCCAGCGTCTGCAGTCTGTACTTTTGACGTCCATGTCTGACAGTCATTCAATCCATTGGGACCGCAACAGTTTTCAACTATGATTCTGTGAGAAGGAGCAAAGCTTTTTGGTTCCTATTTGGGTACGTTTTCAGCATCAGTGGGACTGGATGAGAGACCCTACCGTTGCAGTGCACTGAGTGAGGAGCGTGTAACAGATATACGGTTTGGAAAGAGGAATTCACGGTGGAGAGAAGCCCCACATGCGTTTGTGTGGGGCTGAAGCTTCGGCCATGGAGAATCCCGAGGAATCCCGCCCCGTGGAGACACCATGGAAGTGTGGCGACTGTGGGAAAGGCTTGTTTCCCATCTGCCCTGGAGACTCATTGGCGTAGTCACACTGGGGAGAGGCCGTTCCCCTGCCCTGACTGCGGGAAGGACTTCAGCGATTCCTCCAACCTCCAGACCCACCAGTGGATCCACATGGGGGAGAGGCCCTTAAGGCGGGAAGGCCTTTACCCAGGTCGCCTCCTTGCTGACCTCCCAGCGGGATCACGTGGCATTGCAGGGGGATTGAAAGAAAGATGGCCGAGTGCCTTTACCAACTGGACTAACAACCCAGTTCCAGTGGCTCCCGAGTTCGATTCCCACCGCGACAGATGGTGGAATTGGAATTTGGTCAGAAATCTGGAGTTCAGAATCTAACGGTGAAACCATTGTCGGTGGGGTGGGGGTGGAAGAAAACCCCCATCTGATTCACTCAGTTCTTTTTTAGGGAAGACTTGAGCAGTTATTAGAGCAGTCGTCCCAGCTGCATCCTTTACCCGGTCTGGCCTACACGTGACTCCAGACCCATAGTAGTCTGGTTGACTCTACGCTGCTCATCCAACTTCCTTGGATACAGGTTGAAATTGCTGACTGAGGCAATACTTCCTCCAGGTTAAGGCTTTACCAAGGTTCCAGTTACAAAGGGACAACTCAGTGGCGACCAATAATGGAGAAAGTGAGGGGTTGCACTTTGACCTTGAGCTGTTTTTTAAAATTTGCTACTTTTTCTACGCCTTTCTGCTGGGAGATTCTGAAGCTGTAACAAAGTTGGGTCACAATAAAGATTACCTGAACTTCACACTGAGCTCAGACTCTCAATGACAGCTTTAAACTGCAACAGGTTTTTGGTTTAAAACTGCTGATTTCTTACAGGAGAAAGTGAGAACTGCAGATGCTGGAGATCAGGGTCAAGATTAGAGTGGTGCTGGCAAAGCACTGCAGGTCAGGCAGCATCCGAGGAGCAGGAAAATCGACATTTCGGGTTTGCTCCAGACTGCAACCTCCTTACTCTGTCAACCATCTGTGAGTAGGGTACTCTCTTCACAACTCCTTTTCCATTTTTTTCATTCTGGACTTCAATTTATGACTTGCAACAACTGAAAGGAAAGAGAATGAATCCATGGAATGGACAGAATCGGGAAAAGTTTGTTTATAAACAGTGTGTTTCATGTATTGAGTGAATGTAAAGAGGATGTGGTGGATGCATGTTCAGATGCAACGTTTAAAAGACATGTAGATAAGTACATGAATAGGGAAGGTGTGGAGGTATATGGGCCAAACACTGGCAAGTGGCACTAGTTTAGTTTGAGAACATAGTCAGCATGGAATAGTTGGACTGAAGGGTCCGTTTCTGCGCTGTCTGACTGTAACTGTTCTGTCATGGTCTTAAAACCATTTTCTTGCCTTCCACTTTAAATGTGGTTACTGTACCTGCATCCAACACATAAACCACAAAAAACCCTCATGCACACAACATAAAAATCCACACTTTATTGTTCAAAAAATCAGATGAACTCAGCCTTGAATAAATTCAATGATCCCCTAACTGCAGGAAGACATCCCCACTTCTAATCTCAGTTCAGCCTGCTAATATACCACTTGCCTTGCTGCACCAGTCTGACAACTGGCATTGACTGATGTAGAAGGATGCTGCTAATCAAAGCACTGATCACAGGCTGGTCTGGTTTCAGGACCTGATTTCTCTATCCTCTGTTGATCTCCCTGTTCCCACAGACTAAGATGTTGGTCTGTTCTCAGCTCTGCTGGATTTCTGCTAAGGTTTTGACCCCGCCTTTTATAACTTCTGGAATGATGATTGGATATTTTAAGATCCAAGCCACAATCTCCCAGCCTGTCAACTATCCTGTTAGATGGTGTAGTCGTAGCAGGGAATTAAACAAGAGAAATGAAGCAAAATCATAAATAAAAGGTGCACGTGCTTAATGTTTGTTCATGAGGAAGTAAACCAGAAATAGAGGACTCCCAGGAATCTCAGTGCCCTACTTGAGGAATTCTGTCACCCTTACACCTATTAGGATCCAGCTATGAATTACAACAACATTTACACCAACAGAAATAAAGCATCGGTTATCAAATAAAGATAAACAGCACGGAAATAGACTGTTTCTCTATCTCATGCACACACGAGATAGATCATCCATGGGGGTGAGTTTGTATTTGCAGCATGCTGTTTGCAAATACATTCTACTTTGCAAGGTTTGTGAAGGTTTGTAGCTCAGGTTGAGGTTTAGGGTGTAGGTTTGCTCGCTGAGCTGTAGGTTTGATATCCAGACGTTTCATTACCTGGCTAGGGAACATCATCAGTGGCGACCTCCAAGTGAAGCGAAGCTGTTGTCTCCTGCTTTCGATTTATATGTTTGTCCTGGATAGGGTTCCTGGGGTTTGTGGTGATGTCATTTCCTGTTCATTTTCTGAGGGGTTGATAGATGGTATCTAGATCTATGTGTTTGTTTATGGCATTGTGGTTGGAGTGCCAGGCCTCTAGGAATTCTCTGGCATGTCTTTGCTTAGCCTGTCCCAGGACAGATGTTGTCCCAGTCGAAGTGGTGGTTTTTTTCATCCGTATGTAGGGCTACGAGGGATAGAGGGTCGTGTCTTTTTGTGGCTAGCTGGTGTTCGTGTATCCTGGTGGCTAACTTTCTTCCTGATTGTCCTACGTAGTGTTTGTGGCAGTCCTTGCAAACCCCCGGAGTATGGGTCTGGGTGGTATACGCGTCGGCAGGTCGGTGTGGACTTGTTGGGCCGAAGGGCTTGTTTCCACGCTGTAAGTAATCTAATCTAATCTAAAAAGATTTACAAGGATGTTGCCAAGACTGGAGGATTTGAGCTATAGGGAGAGACAGAACAGGCTGGGTTTGTTTTCCCTGGAGCGTCAGAGGCTGAGGGGTGACCTTATAGAGGTTTATAAAATCATGAGGGGCATGGATAGGATAGACAGACAAAGTCTTTTCCCTGGGATGGGAGAGTCCAGAACTAGAGGTCATAGGTTTAGAGTGAGAGGGGAAAGATATGAAAGAGACCTAAGGGGCAACCTTTTCATTTAGAGGGTGGTACGTGTATGGAATGAGCTGCCAGAGGAAGTGGTGGAGGCTGGTACAATTGCAACATTTAAAAGGCAACTGGGGAATATGGGCCCCATGCTGGCAGGTGGGACTAGATTGGGTTGGGATATCTGGTCGGCATATACGAGTTGTCCAGGTTCAGGTGGATTGACAGTACGAAAATACCCATAGTGCCCAGGGATGTGCAGGTTAGGTGCATTAGTCAGGGCTAAATGTTGAGCAATAGGGGTTGGGGAATTGCGTGGTGGGTTACCCTTTGGAGGATCGGTGTGTAGTCTTTGGGTCAAGTGGCCTGCTTCCACACTGTGGGGAGTCTCTGAAGGGGAAGGGATTTTTGTAAACTGTGCAAGGCAATGCAGGCGTAGTGCGGGGGGCTGCTGTTGGCCTTGCCCTGCCCCTTGCTCCTCTCCCTGTTGTTGAGCTGTCTAAAAAACAGCTACTCTTTCTCTGCCCTTTTGCTGGGGGCATCTGAAGCTGTAACAATGTTGGGCCACAATAAAGGTAACCAGAACGTACTGCTGGGCTCAGGCTCTCATTGAAAGCTCCAAGCGGTTTTTGTTTTAAAGCTGCTCATTTCTTGCAGCCTCCTGCACTAAGTTTCCAATGTCGTGTATCAGATGGAGCAGTGAATGAGTAGCTAGTTTCATTAGAAATCATAAACTTTTCAGGAGTGCAGGCACTGCATCGTTTCATTGGCAGTTTACTAGCAGCACCGGGAGGTATGGGCTGTGTTCACGAGAAAGGAGGTGGGACAACGTTTAAAAATCACAACACTGGGTTATAGTCCAACAGTTTTATTTGGAAGCACTAGCTTTCGGAGCGCTGCTCCTTCAGCGGGTAGCTGTGGAGCAGGATCATAAGACGCAGAGTTAAGAGCAAAAGGTAACAGTGTCATGCAACTGATATGATATATTGACAAATGTAGACTGATGTTAAGCATTCAGCACACTTACCTTAATTGTTCACACCATTGAATAAAGGAGTTGGGACATCATGTTGAAGTTGTACAGGATGTTGGTGAAGTCACTTGTAGAGTACTGAGAAGGCTTCTGGTGGCCCTGTAATAGGAAGAATACTATTACAGAGGGTTCAGTAAAGATTTACCAGGATGTTGCCAGGACTGGAGGGTTTGAGTTATAAGGAGAAGCTGAGTCTGTCTTCACTGGAGCACAGGAGGTTGAGGGGTGACCTCATTGAGATTGATATAATCATGAGGGCTCTAAGTAACATGAACATCAAATAGCGAGGAGCCTGCACGGTTATGTCAAGTGAGTGGGGGAGAAATTGTGGCATTTGGACACTTTAAATCCATCAGAAACAGCATCTCCATAGAGCATACTGTGCATGTCAGGTGAGGTGCCAGAAGACTGGAGGTTGGCTCATGTGGTGCCACAGTTTAAGAAGGGTGGTAAGGACAAGCCAGGGAACTATAGACCAGTGTGCCTGACATCAGTGGTGGGCACATTGTTGGAGTGAATCCTGAGGGACAGGATTCTACCTTCATCTAGGTGGATGGGCTGGGACTTTTTCACTGGAGCATTGGAAGTGGAGATGTGACCTTATCAACGTGTATAAAATCATGAGGGGAGAGATGAGGTGAACGAAGGGTGTCCTTCCCTGAGGGTTGGGGTTTTAAGATTAGGGAGCAAATTTTGACAGTGACAGGAGAAAGAGATTTTTAAAAGAAGGGCACAACTTTTTTTTACACAGAGTGGTTCATGTGAGGACTAAATGTCTCGAGGAAGTGGTGGATGCAGGTACAGTAACGTCATGAATAGGAAAGGTTTGGAGGGATATGGGCCAAAACACTGGCAGGTGGGACTGGTTTAGTTTGAGAACACAGTCAGCATTGACTAGTTGGACTGAAGGGTGTGTTTCTGTGCTGTCTGTCTCTGGAACTGTCTTAAAACTGGACACTGGTCTTAAAACCATTTTCTTGCCTTCCCCCACAAGCATCCACATAAAAATCACGTGAACTCAGCCTTGAATGTATTAAATGACCCCCTAACTGCTGGAAGACATTCCCACTTCTGAACTTAATTCCTCTTGCTAATACACCACTTGCCTTGCTCATTCCTGCTGCATCTGTCTGACAACTGGCACAGAAGGACACTGATGCCCCTCTGAACATCCACGCATCATTCCTGATGAAGAGCTTGTGCCCCAAACTACGACTGTCCTACTGCTCGACCCACTGTGCTTTGCCAGTTGTGGTCGTCTCTACATCAGGAAGACCGAGCGTAAACTTGGGGAATGGTTTGCCGAGCATCACAGCCGGGTCCGCAGAGGCTGAGCGGACTTCCCAGTCTCCACCCATTTTAATGCCCCTTCCCACTCCCCTTCTGACAAATTGGAGGAACAAAACCTCATCTTGTCTGAGCAGTCCACAGCCCGGAGGACTCGACACTGAGTTCTCCAACTTCAAATAATCTCCCATCCCATCCCCCAACTCACTTCCCAGCCCCTTTCACTCTTCCCTGCTAACTAGATTCCTTCCTCCCATTCACCAACCAGGTTATGGGGATAAGGCAGGAACAGGATACTGATTGAGGATGATCAGCCATGATCATAATGAATGGTGGTGCTGGCTCGAAGGGCAGAAGAGCCAACTCCTGCACCTATTGTCTATTGTACCCTCGACCTGTCTCCACCTATCATCACTTCATCACCCTGCCCCCAGCACACCCTTGTTCCACAGCTCTCCCTATACCCACCCCCAATCCTGAACAAGGGTTCCACCAGATACCTCAACTTCTCCACCTCCTGATACTGCCTGGCTTGCTGCGTTCTTCCAGTCTCCTGCCTGTCTATTTTGCCAATTGAGACAAAGGCTTGGACTAACTTTTCCAGAGTCTGTCCCCTCGCTGGATTCACTCCCATTCCTTTCAGTTGCTCCAAGTCAACAATTGAACCCCAGAATGAAACGTAAATGGAAAAGGGGGTGAGAAAAGAGAATGCTGTACTCACAGATGTTGGACAGAGGAAGGAAGCTGCAGTCTGAGTGAAGCTCAATCTTCATTGAGAGAGAGGAGGGGCAGGAGCTTCAGAACCTCATGGCCCAACTTCCGCATTCACCAATAGGGGAGCTCCGAATGGCAGGAGGACAAGTCTCCTTCCGGTCCTCCAGTGATCCTTATTTGTCCATCAAAAGTCGGTTTCGCCCCTTTTCTGCCGACAATGAGGAACACGCCAAATGTTTTGGTGACATTGGCAAACATGTGCGCTGCTTGTTGACACTGAGGAGTGTACACAGTATGCTCTGCAGCAATGCTGGTGTTATTGACAGATTTTAAGTTTCCAAATGTCTATCAAAGATCAAAAAGGGCAGAGCGATTTTTTTTCCCCCATGTGGCTCGATATTTGATTGAGCAACCAGAGAAATGCAAAAGCAATGTTTTTAAGTCTTTTCCTCCGTGTTGGGGTGACCTTCACAACTAGAGGACATAGGTTTAGGGTGAGGCCACAAAGATATAAAAGGTACCTGAAGGGCAATGTTTCCATGCAGAGGGTGGTGCAGGTATGGAGTGAGCTGCCAGAGGAAGTGGTGGAGGCCGGTATAATTCCAGCCTTTAAAAGGTATCTGGATGGGTATATGAATAGGAATGGTTTAGAGAGATATAGTGCTGGCAAAGGACACTAGATTCATGTAGGATATCTGGTTGGTGTGGACAGGTTGGACTCAATGGGTGTGTTTCCGTGCTGTACATCTCTATGACTCTAAATAATAAAAAGTCAACTTTTTCAATGAACAAACTATATCCATGTTAACAAGGCTTAGTGCACAACCTGCTTTACTAACCATTCTCAACAGGTCCTGCCCCTTCAATGACTGAGGAACATATACATGCTGGTGCATAGTATCCTTCACTAGTATTTACACACTACCCTCAGCAATTGCACAAGTAACAGCAAAGGGCAAACAGCACAAGGATTAAACACACAGTGAGGGGTAAACAGCACAAGGATTAAACACACAGTGAGGGGTAAACAGCACAAGGATTAAAAACACAGTGAGGGGTAAACAGCACAAGGATTAAACACACAGTGAGGGGTAAACAGCACAAGCGCCAGTAAAAGCAGATGGAAAGTGAGTGTAAAATGTGACTATGACAGGACAGGACAGGCCCCACATTCCTTCCCCTCCGTCCCCCCCCACAACCTGCCTCACCTTTCACCTCCCGGGCCCAGTACCTTCCAGGTGGCCCCATAGTTGACACAGGGGCCGCCCCACGACCAGTAGAACTCCACCACCCAGGCGCCCGACCAGTTCCCAAGCAGGTCCTTCACCCCATCCGCCTCCAGAATGTTCACCGGCTCCTGGCTGCTGTACAGCCGGCCGGTGTGGCCGTGACACAGCAGCTGCGCCAGGAAGGCGGCGGCGGCGGCCAGTGCCGGGTGTCTGCCCCGGGCCGCACGGCGCCATTTTCCTAACGGCCGCCCTCCCGCCGCTTCTTCGCTCGAGCGACTTCTCCTCCCAACCGCCTTCGCCCCCGCGTGACGTCTGCACGGGGGGATGGGCGGGGCCGGGGGAGCCTCACCGTCACCAAGCAACAGCCACCTCGCGCTACAACTGCTCATTCACAAAAACAAACTCTCCTGTCTCGCTCTGCAGCTGCAGGAGGGGACACTGCCACGTTTCGAGGAGCCCTGTCTACATTGGGAAAGCTCACCGCTCCATTTAAACAGATATTCCCACATCTAACGGAACGGCCTCATATCTAAAGGGGGGCAATCTGCATTTTAAAGGGACATGGACATTTTAACGGGTATTTCCGCAAATACAGAGATGTAAATGTACGAGATTACATTTCAAAGGGATGTGGGCACATTCAAAGGGATATCTTAATATGTAAAGTGACGCAGTTATATCTAAATGAATCTACATTTCGAAGAGACGTTGCCCTGTTTATTAGTAGAGACAATAGGTGTGAATTCTGTCTGTGGTTAAGGCGGCATCTCGCAACCTCGCCTTCATTGTTCACACCACTGAGTCTCGGAGTTGGGACATCATGTCTGTTTCTGTGCTGTATACCTCTTTTGAAACCAGTAGAATTCTGAAAGGGGCTTGACAAGATAGATGCAGATAAAATGCCTCTTTGTGGGGAGGGTCTCGAATTCCGACAATGTGGAAGCAGGCCATTCAGCCTATCTATCTCACTCTGGCCCTCTGAACAGGATCCTATACCCAACCCCTACTCTGTATTTCCCATGGCCAATCCACCCTAACCTGTACATCCCTGGTCACTATGGGTAACTTAGCACGGCCAATTCTCCCTAACCTACACTCTAATCTATAAATTACCTTCACAAGAATGTAATTTAAGTGCAGAGCTTTTCTGAGAAAAATGTCAGTTTGACTCAACATTGAGACACAGACAGAATTCACACCTATTGTCTCTACTTATAAACAGGGCAACGTCTCTTCGAAATGTAGATTCATTTAGATATAACTGCGTCACTTTACATATTAAGATATCCCTTTGAATGTGCCCACATCCCTTTGAAATGTAATCTCGTACATTTACATCTCTGTATTTGCAGAAATACCGTTAAAATGTCCATGTCCCTTTAAAATGCAGATTGCCCCCTTTAGATATGAGGCCGTTCCGTTAGATGTCGGAATATGTGTTTAAATGGAGCGGTGAGCTTTCCCAATGTAGACAGGGCTCCTCGAAACGTGGCAGTGTCCCCCCCTGCAGCTGCAGAGCGAGACAGGAGAGTTTGTTTTTGTGAATGAGCAGTTGTAGCGCGAGGTGGCTGTTGCTTGGTGACGGTGAGGCTCCCCCGGCCCCGCCCATCCCCCCGTGCAGACGTCACGCGGGGGCGAAGGCGGTTGGGAGGAGAAGTCGCTCGAGCGAGGAAGCGGCGGGAGGGCGGCCGTTAGGAAAATGGCGCCGTGCGGCCCGGGGCAGACACCCGGCACTGGCCGCCGCCGCCTTCCTGGCGCAGCTGCTGTGTCACGGCCACACCGGCCGGCTGTACAGCAGCCAGGAGCCGGTGAACATTCTGGAGGCGGATGGGGTTAAGGACCTGCTTGGGAACTGGTCGGGCGCCTGGGTGGTGGAGTTCTACTGGTCGTGGGGCGGCCCCTGTGTCAACTATGGGGCCACCTGGAAGGTACTGGGCCCGGGAGGTGAAAGGTGAGGCAGGTTGTGGGGGGGGACGGAGGGGAAGGAATGTGGGGCCTGTCCTGTCATAGTCACATTTTACACTCACTTTCCATCTGCTTTTACTGGCGCTTGTGCTGTTTACCCCTCACTGTGTGTTTAATCCTTGTGCTGTTTACCCCTCACTGTGTGTTTAATCCTTGTGCTGTTTACCCCTCACTGTGTGTTTAATCCTTGTGCTGTTTACCCCTCACTGTGTGTTTAATCCTTGTGCTGTTTGCCCTTTGCTGTTACTTGTGCAATTGCTGAGGGTAGTGTGTAAATACTAGTGAAGGATACTATGCACCAGCATGTATATGTTCCTCAGTCATTCAAGGGGCAGGACCCATTGAGAATGGTTAGTAAAGCATATGGTGCACTAAGCTTTGTTAATATGGACATAGCTTGTTATTTGTCAAAGTATACTTTTTATTATTTAGAGTCAGACATGTTCAGCACAGAAACAGACCCATTCGGTCCAACCTGTATATACCAACCAGATACCCTAAATTAATGTAGTTCCATTTGCCAGCACTTGGCTCACATCTCACTGATCCCTTCCTATTCATATATCCATCCAGATACCTTTTAAATGCTGTAATTATACCGGCCTTCACTACTTCCTCTGGCAGTTCATTCCATACGTGCACCACCCTCTGCGTGGAAAAGTTGCCCCATGGGTACCTTTTATATCTTTCTGCCTAAACCTATGCCCTCTAGTTGTGAACCTCACCTCGACACTGAGGAAAGGACATTAAAAAAGTTGAGCAGCCAGACAAAATGTAAAAGCTATAAAATGTTGAGCCACACGGGGGAAATAAACTGTGGTTCTACCCTTTATTTCTCTTCTTGGCATTTGAACACTTAACATCTGTCAATAACACCAACATCACTACATAGTGTCTGTTCCGTGGTGTGAACAACAGCATGCATGCTCACTGGTGTCACCAACACATTGTCCATGCTCCTCGCTGTCGGCAGAAAAAGTAACATCGCTTATCTCTGTTCCTAAAGGTCTTCCCTTTATTCTTAAAGTTGTGCCCTCTGGTCCTAGTCTCTCCTACCAATGGAAACATCTTCCCAATGTCATTGCACTGTGGGGATGAAGCCCTACCCTATCCGGTCATTTCTGCTGGTGAGTGAGACTACGCCTCAAGGTTAGAGGGAGTAGCTTTCAGACAGAGATGAGGAACTGTTTTTCCCAGAGGTTCATGAATCTATGGAATAGTCTAGATTAGAGTGGTGCTGGAAAAGCACAGCAAGTAAGGCAGCATCCGAGGAGCAGGAAAATCGATGTTTTGGGCAAAAGGCCTTCATCAAAATCTAGGGAATACTCTGGCCAAGGAAGCAATAGAGGCAGCTTCATTAAGTATATTTAAGACAGTTAGGTGGGTTTTTGCCTGGTAGGGGAATTAAGGGGTTCCTTGTGACAGTGCAGGGAGGAGGAGATGAGACGATGGATAGATCAGCCATGATCTTAATGAATGACGGAGCAGACTCACTTCTAGCAACTGGAGTGAATCCAGAGAGGGAGCCGACTTTGCGACCTCAGGTATGTGTCTTGGTTACCCGGGTGAAGAGAGACAGAAGGACTGAGGCATCCCCTGACATTGGCGTATGGATTCCTTCTTAATGAAGGATAGTAAATTTGTAAAATATTTGTCTCAAGAATTTAAAGCTTTCTTGGAAATTAATTCAGGTACGGCTAGTAGCCCGTCAATGATGTGGGAGACTATTGAAGCTTATGCGCGAGGTCTGATCATTTCGGTGACCTAGAAAAAATTAAAGGGAGAATAACAGCATTTACTTGAGGCTCGCTTAAAAGCAGCTGAAACAGCATACGCTGACAGACTGTCTGTTGCCAAATTACAAATGATTATGACCCTTGGGGCAGCTCTGAATACTGCGCTCACCCAAACGGCAAAGAGGGAAATATTATTTGCAAAATAAAGATTATATGAATTTGGCGATTAAACCTGGTATATGCTTAGCATTCCTCGCAAGGAGAAAAGGGCCCCTCAAGCTATCACAGCTATCAGGGAAAGTGCTGGCACTCTGACGCTTTTATGATCGTGAGTCAACACAATCTTCAGAAAGTTTTATTCTGATCACAGGATTGTGAAGATAGAGCCAGGAGGATGCAGTCCTTTTTTAAAAGCCTGGCCTTTTGGCCTTAACCCCGGAACAGGTATTGGTCCTGAATGCTTCCCTAACAACGCAGGGAATACTTGACGTAATCAGGCAACTTCAGAGTGGTAAGGCACCTGGCCCGGAGGGCTTTCAGGTTGAATTTTACAAAGAGTTCACAGGAATATTAGCTGGCCCACTTATGGACATGTTTAACTACACAATAGTCAGGGCTGCCTCCTGCCTTCACTGAAAGAGGCGAATATCTCCCTTATTCTCAAAAAAGTAAAGAATCCAGAAGATTGTGCAACATACAGACCAATATCCTTGCTAACTGTAGATTTTAAAATTCTCTCTAAAACATTAGTATGGAGGGTGGAGAGGGTACTGCCATATATCATAAGAGGACCAGGCTGGGTTTATTAAGGGCCGTGGATCATCATAATATTAGAAGACTCTTCGATGTGAATCAAATCTGTCATCAGGAAAAAATACCGGGAATAGTAGTCTTATTGGGCGCAGAGAAGGCATTCGACAGGGTTGAATGGTCATACCTGTTGTATACATTGGAAAGGTTGAGCATTGGACATGTATTTGCCAAAAGGCTCTCAACACTGTATAATGATCCCAAAGCAGTTGTGATCACCAATGAATTGGCTCGGTTAGCTTCAGTGTGGGCAGGGGCTGCCGTCAGGGATGTTCTCTCTCTCCATTGCTATTCACGCTAATAATTGAGCCATTAGCGGAAGCGATACGGGCTGACTCTAATATAACGGCCCTGAGGGTTGGTACAGGTAAACATAAAATTACCCTATATGCAGATGATTTTCTTTTTCTTAGTAATCCTCTGATGTCCGTGCCTCACTTAATCCAAGTTATTAATACATTTAGTTCATTTTCAGGCTACAAAATTAAGTTTTCAAAATCGGAGGCCATGTTGATGGGTGGCCTCACTAGTATGTCCCACTTCTCCTTTCAGTGGTCTCGGAGGGTTTCTTTATACGTAGACATTTTTATCACCCAGTATTTGGCCAGCTATACAAGGCCAATTTGTGCATCTATTGGAAAGGGTAAGACAGGACCTTCAACGCTGGGGAGACCTTCCAATTTCCTGGCTAAGTAAAATAGCCTTAATTAAAATGAATGTCTTGCCCCGTCTCTTATACCCTATGAGAATGCTGCCGAGGCCGGCACTGCGCAAGCTGTATCATTGGCTGGGTTCTTTCATCTGGAATCATAGACGGCCCCTCATTAAGTTCGGGAAGCTACAGCTTCCACAGGCAAGGGGAAGAGGGCTAGATTTTCCAGACTTTAGGAAGTATCAGTTAAGTTCCTTGTTAAGCTACCTAGCCGAATGGGTCTCGTCCGACCCGCAATCAAAATGGATGGACATCGAGGCTCCTCAAGTACAGTGCCCTCTTATTTTTAGATCAGATGAAAATCATTACAGACCACTGTAAAAACCCTACAGTATTAAACACAATTAAAGCTTGGAATATGATTCACATATAACATCCCCCTATACTCCTATAGTGGGGGCATGGGGTTTTCAACCGGGGCTTACGGATGCCACATTCAAATCCTGGAGATCCAGAGATATCTCCTGTTTAGGGGATCTGTTTGAGGAGGGATCCTGATGTCTTTTGAACAGCGGCATCAGAAATTTGGCTTACCTAACCTCTTTTGATACTTCCGAATTCGAGCCTACATACTGAAGAAGACTATGCTATTAGATGTTCTCTATAAATCAGATAGAGAACGTAGATTGTAGTGGCCAATGGGTGTACCCTCGGTCAGCACTCTTTATCATTTATTCCGTGATGAAGTGTTGGAAGATATGAAAAATGAGGTCTGCAGATGCTGGAGATCACAGCTGAAAATGCGTTGCTGGTTAAAGCACAGCAGGTCAGGCAGCATCTCAGGAACAGGAAATTCGACGTTTCGAGATTCCTGAAGAAGGGCTTATGCTCGAAACGTCAAATTTCCTGTTCCTGAGATGCTGCCTGACCTGCTGTGCTTTAACCAGCAACACATTTTCAGCTGTTGGAAGATATGGTCCATCTGCTTAGAACATGGGATCAGAATTTTTGGTTGGAAGTTTCGAAAGAACTGTGGAATGACATCTGGGAAAATGCCAAAAAAGTCTCCATTTGTAACAGAACCCAGGCCATTCAGGTAAAGATACTTCATAGGGCCCATATGGTACCAGAACGATCGGCAAAATTTAGGGCAGGAGCATCTCCAATGTATCCCAAATGTAAAACAGGTGGGCACTCTTACACACTGCTTATGGACATGCCATAAGATCTGCAAATACTGGACCAAAGTAGTAAACGCCTTGACAGAAATCTTGGGAATGGAAATTACAGTAGATCCAGTATCTCCTCTTCTGGGCTTCTCGAGCTTACCTTCTGTGGATGTGCACGGGAGGAAATTATTTTCCATTCTCTCCTTCTGTGCAAGGAAAAATATCTTAGTAAAATGGGTGGCTGAGGGCCTTCCAGGACTTAGGAATTGGCACAGATTAATCGTGGAATATATTCCCCTTGACTTCCTTATAAATACAGTGCAACAAAAAACTGAATTAATCTATAAGATATGGCAGTCCTTTTTGAATTTCATAGAGACAGATATTTCGGCCATTCTATCTAGGACTTTCATCTAGTTGAGGTAACGGTTTTTTTAGATTAGATTAGACTTACAGTGTGGAAACAGGCCCTTCGGCCCAACAAGTCCACACCGACCCGCCGAAGCGCAACCCACCCATACCGCTACATTTACCCCTTACCTAACACTATGGGCAATTTAGCATGGCCAATTCACCTGACCCGCACATCTTTGTGACTGTGGGAGGAAACCGGAGCACCCGGAGGAAACCCACGCAGACACGGGGAGAACATGCAAACTCCACACAGTCAGTCGCCTGAGTCGGGAATTGAACCCGGGTCTACAGGCGCTGTGAGGCAGCAGTGCTAACCACTGTGCCACCGTGCGGCTGGTCCGGGGCCCCTTGGGAGAGGAATCCCGCATGAATACGGGTTTTATTATGACTTGATGTTAACTCATTCCCAGCATGTACTTCACTATTTAATTACTATGTTATCCTTTTTTCTCTTAAATCATGTAAGTTATTTGATTATACGCTCTGGTTAATTATAGGTTAGATTAGTAGTTAGTTGAGTTTTGTCTTTTTCTTTTTCTTTGACAGGTTTTGGCTATTTATTTAAGATTTAATTGTGTATTAGTGTTTGTACTTGTTTTTTTATTTGTAAACTTGTGAAAACATGTTCAATTTTCAATAAAAATACCTTTTTTAAAAAAAGTGCATCTGGACAGATGCATGAGTAGATGGAGAGCAGAGGGATACAGATTCAGGAATTGCGCGATAGGTTTAGACAGGGGATTTGGATCGGCTTAGGCTTGAAGGGCTGAAGGGCCTGTTCCTGGGTTGTAAATTTTCTTTGTTCTCTGTTAAGGTTGTACAGGATGTTGGTGAATCTATTTTCTTTTTGGAGTACTGGGTACAGTTCTGGTCACCCTGTAATAGGAAGAATACTATTAGAGATGGTTCGGTAAAGATTTACTTGGACATTGCCAGGACTGGAGGGTTTGAGTTATAGGGAGAGGCTGGGACTTTATCACTGGAGTGGAGGAGGTTGAGGGATGAACTTACTGAGATTTGAAAAATCATGAGTGAGCGTAAGGAGAATAGTGAGGAACATGTGCGGTTATGTAGAGCCGGGAGCGGGAAGGTGAAACAAAATTGTGGCTCTCCCCTTTTTTCCGCCTATTGGCATTTGGCCAGTTGAATCTGTCAGTTACACCAGCATATCTACAGAGTCTACTGCGTGTGCCCCTCGGTGCCAGCAAGAGCTGCACATGTTCACCGGTGTCTGTGTAAAAAAAAAACTGCACATGCTTATATCTGTGTGGTAAAATGGTGCATGAATTTCATTTGTCGGCCCAATGAGGAGCACAGGAACACCGGAAGGAGGAGCCTGGTCCTCCTACCATCCAGAACAGCCCTATTGTCTGAATCTGAGACGTTGATTTTCCTGCTCCTCAGATGCTGCCTGACCTGCTGTGCTTTTCTAATCTTGGCCCATGAACTTCTGAAGCTGCTGCTGCTCCTCTCTCTCTGAATGAAGATTGATATTCATCCAAGACTGTAATTTCCTTCCTTTGTCCAACAGCATACTCACTGCCTTTTCTATTTCTTTTATTTTCTTGCTGGGATCGAATTGTTGACTTGCAGCAACTGAAAAGAAAGGGAGTGAATCCAGAAAGAAGACAGACTGTGGAAAAGTTAGTCCCGGTCTGTGCCTCAAATATATGGCAAGTGCAGTACCACAGGGTGAAGTTATAGTCTTTGCTGTGGGAAAAAAAAGCAGAAATGAGGTGTATTGTTTAAATGGTGATCTATTGGAAAGTGGAGAAAGTGAGGACTGCAAATGCTGGAGATCAGAGTCGCAATGTGTGACACCAGAAAAGCACAGCAGGTCAGGAAGCATCCAAGCAGCAGGACAGTTGACGTTTCGAGTACGAGCCCTTTATCAGGAATGATGTGTGGACATACAAAGGGGCCTCAGCGTTCTCCTACACCAGTCAGACGGGTGCAGCAAGCAATCAGCAAGGCAAGTGTTATATCACCAAGGGGAATTGAGTTTAGAAGTGGGGATGTCTCCCTGCAGTTAGGGGGTCATTGAATATATTCAAGGCTGAGTTCACATGATTTTTGAGCAACAAAGAAGTGGATGGTTATTGGGGAAGGCAAGAAAATAGTTTTCAGTACAGAACAGTGACAGTCATTCAGTGTAGAGAAACACCCTTCAGTCCAACTAGTCCATGCTGACTGACTGAACTCATCCCACCTGCCTGTGTTTGGCCCGTATCCCTCTGAACCTTTCTTATTCACCTACTTATCCAAATGTATTTTAAACATTGTAACTGTACCTGCATCCACCACTTCCTCTAGACATTCATTCCACACACAAACCACTCTCTTTTTTTAATAAAAAGTGCTCTTCATGTCTTTAGAATCGTTCTGCTCTCACTTTAAAAGTTTGCGCCCTCATCTTGAAATGACACCTGCCGTTCACCTCACCTATACTCCTCATGATTTTTTAAACCTCTCTAAGGACACCTCTCCACCTCCAATGCTCCAGTGAAAAAAGTCCCAGCCTCTGCACCGAGATGTAGGGAGATCCATATCCATTTGTGATCTGTTCAATGCTGGTGCAGGCTTGAAAGACCAAATGGCCGACTCCTGCTCCCAATTCTCAGTATCCTGGATAGCAAGAGAGTGTAAGACATAGGAGCAGAAAGTGGGCTATTCAGCCCATCTGGTCTGCTCTTACCATTCAGTCGTGGCTGATCAGTTTCTGAGCACCATTCTGCTGCTTTCTCCCTGTCCCCCTCGATCCCTTCGATACTCAAGAACCTAGCTATCTCAGTCTAAATATCCTCAGTGACCTGGCCTCTGCAGTCTTCATTGCAATGAATTCCATAGATTCACCACTCTCTGGCTGAAGAGCCTTTTCCTAATCTCCATTCTAAAAGGTCTTCCCTTTACTCTAAAGCTGTGCCCTCGGGTCTTAGTTTCCCCTACCAATGGAAACATCTTCCCAACGTCCACTCTGTCCAGGCTGTTCAGTTTTCTGTATGTTTCAATTAGATCTCCCCTGAGTATGGCCCTGTTAATCAGCATGAAGCAGACCCTTCAGGATGTTGTACAGCAGGGATTAGGTTCAGCAAATTGAAAATGGAGGGAGAGTATGTGGGATGGAGATCTTCAGCTTTGAAGGAATAAGAGAGGAAAGAGAGTTCACTTTAAATTCTAATTGATGGATGGGCTGATAGGCTAAGGAGGGGCAGATGGAGTTGAACTTGGAGAAATGTGATGTGTTGCATTTTGGTCAAGCAATGCAGGCAGGACTTAGACAGGGGGAGAGTTGCAGAAGAAAGAGACCTTGGAGTGCATGTTCATGGTTCCTTGTAAGTGGAGTCGCAGGTAGACAGGATAGTGAAGATGATGTTTGGTATGCTTTTCTCTATTGGTCAGAGCATTGAGTGAAGGAGTTGGGAGGTCATATTGTGGCTGAACAGGACATTGGTTAGACCACTTTTGGAATATTGTGTGTAATTCTGGTCTCCATCCTATGGAAGTATGTTGTGAAACTTGAAAGGGTTTGGAAAAGGTTTATAAGGCTGGTGTAAGAGTTGGTGGGTTTGAACAAGAGGGAGAGGCTGAATAGGCTGGGGCTGTTTTCTCTTAGTGTCGGAGGCTGGGGAGTGACATTATAGAAGTTTATAACGGGCATGCATAGGTGTGAATAGCCAAGGTCTTTTCCTCCGGGTAGGGGAGTCCAAAATTAGAAGGCAGAGGTTTGAGCTGAGGGGGCAAAGATTTAAAAGGGACCTGAGGGGCCACTTTTTCTCAGAGGGTGCTGCATGTATGGAATGAGCTGACAGGAAGTGGTGGAGGCTGGTACAATTAAGAAGCATCTGGATGGGTACATGAATAGGAAGGGATTTGTGGAATATGGGCTGGCAAATGGAAAAGATTGATTTCAGATATATTGTTGGCATCGATGAGGTGGGCTGAAGGATCTGTTCGTGTGGTGTATGACTCTGTCTTCGGTGAAAGCAGAAAAGTGGTTGTGAAGACAGGGCTTTCAGAGCAGCTTTCAAAAATGTTTTGCCCTTACTGGGACCGGAAGAAGTTACAATGAAATCTTTCATTTGGGAGACAGCAAGCAACTAAGTGAGTACATCCGGAATTTTGGGGGAAAGTGGGAATTTGTTGCACTGTGAGGATGAAGCCCTACCTTATCCAGTCATTTCTGCTGGTGGCTGAGACTAGGCCTCAAACTTTGGGGGAGTAGGTTTAGGACAGAGGTGGGGAGGAGGAAGTGAGGGCTGCTGCTTTTCCCAGAGAGTAGTGTATCTGGGGAATTCTCTGCCTGAGGAAGCAGACTCCAAAATGCCCCGGTCCTAACTCTTCGACTTGACATACCCGTGACTGTAAGCTTTGAAGTGTTTTGGTTAACTGATGCAAATATTTCCCACTTGTCCAACAATCCAGTGTCAGCTGTTTCAGTCATTGGGATGGTTTTGATTCATTTACTAAATACATCTACTCTGATTAGACAATATTCATAACACGAGGTGATACTATATATGCAAGTTGTAGACATTAAAAAAGGCCGACCAGGCAAGGAAGTGGTTAACAAACCCAGGGCATCCCTCTTAGAGTATGCATCTTCTTTGTTTACAAATTAAACACGCTTCAGATCTTTTTCTAGCTTCTTTCCGAAAATCTGGGTGCCACCAGGTTTGTGAGTGTGTCCAATAATGTACGTAATCAACAGAAATAGGCAACAGCAAAGAATGAACACAAACCAGTCCAGCAGGGGGCACCCACATTTTGGTTTGAGGATTGAGGGAGAGTACCCTTTTTGAGGCCCCTGTGATATCAGTACCATCCCCAGGCTAATCTGCATTGAAACCAGATTATGAAGTGTTAACTTTTCTGCAAACTTCTGCCTGTGTGTCTCTCTCTAACATTTTCCAACTTTCTTCATATCTCAGTTTGTCAGCTTTTGTTTATTCCTTCCTTCCTTCCAAAGGTAATGAGGCACTCACATTCCAGAACAGGCCAAGTTAGGGAGTTGAGCCTCATAAATCCTGGCTGTGACACATCGCTGCTTAACCAAGTGTGCAAACTCTAAATACTTCTCAGCTGTTCCATTTGCAAATCGAACACTGTTTTCAAGGCAAGTTGTTCATGTCTCTGCATTAATCCACAACCCGGGGAAATACAACGGAGTCTTTAATAGTTGCCCAATGTGTCCTGTGTGCCAAATTCATTCAAGTCTGGACATCCTGAAGTGAGCAATTATACTTCAGATTTCTACTCGCCAATTAAAACTAATGTTGGGCACTCGAACAGATCGGGGGTATCTTGAAGCATGCCACGGTCCTCAGTGTGGGTCCAGGGTTTATCAAATAGGGTTTCACCTCTCATAACCCTGGGGCAAGCAAATTCTTTATTACTAACTTTGTAAAGCACAAGTGCTCTTAGCAACATTACGTCCAGACACTAGGACCCTGTTGAGTTCTCTCACTAGTATCTTGTGGCTGAGTAGGGAGAATGGTATCAACATTTCTAACAGCGCTTTTGTCCCTGGCCAGCTTTCCTTTTTATTTTGGACACAACAAAAGTAGCAACCGCCCTCTATATTTCATCTCTCAAAGGATATCAACCAGTGACCTGAGAGGACCAGGGTATCTTCTGCCTGACTCACCAACTGTGGGGGATGGAAATAAAGCCCCATGTCGGGAAAGAATTTGTTTATCAGGAAGCAGTACAGCGGCAAGGCCAACCGTCCCCGCTGAGCCTGGGAAACACAAGCTTTAGCAACCAGGCACTAAGCTGAGATTCAAAATGGTTTCCAGGCTTTAATATGTGACAAAATGGCTGACCCAAATCTAACAATTCTCCCACTTCATCGCAGGGAATAAAACAAGAAAAATGAAACAAAATGAGAAATAAATAGGCGATCGTGCTTAATGTTGGTTCATTACGAAGTAAACAAGAAATAGGGGTCTCCCAGGATTCTTATGGTGCCCTACTTGAGGAATACTGTCCAACAAGTTTAATTGGAAGCAGTATCTTTCAGAGTGCAGCTCCTTCATCAGGGGATTGTGGAATATAAGATTGTAAGACAGAATTTATAGCAACAGTTTATAGTGTGATGTAACTGAAATTATATATTGAAAAAGACCTGAATTGTTTAAGTCTCTCATGTTCGAATGACCATGATAGTTTCAGTTCTTTCAAATGTAAATCGCAAAACTTTTTAAATAGTTAAATCCTCAAGTGAACTTTACCAATTGGTGTCACGTCAGCCCAGATAATGTATTGAAGGAGTGAGCTCCCCTGTGTGAGACTGTCTGTGCCACAATGGTTAAACTGACTTACAGAATCTTACATGGATTCATGCAGTTTTTGATCAAAGTCAGACATAATTCTGCAAGTACAAATTCACCCAACAAATTTGTTTGTATGTGTGTGGGGATGTATATTTGCAGATACATTCTATGTGCATTTTTATAAGAAAAAATCTGCAGGCAGTCAATACATGTAATAGTTTGTAAATTCGACTTTGGAAATAGAACCAGTCTGACTCAAGATTGGGATACAGGCAGACTCTGATCTCACACCTTTAATGCATTGTCTGAGCTGAGATGTGAACTTTTGCTATAAAACCTTGTTATCTCAAGAAGGTGACAACAAGTAGTTCTGGGATTTACATTGCAATGAGACCTGCAACCTATTTGAAAAGGTGAAAGACTTAACAATCCAGGTTTGTTCAATATACCATTTCAGTGGCAGGACACTGGAATGTTTTGCTCTAAATTGTGTCTTAGGATCTTATCCTCCACAACCACCTGATGAAGAGGCAGCACTCCAAAAGTTACTGCTTCCAAAGAAGCCTGTTGGACTACAACCTGGAGTTGTGTGATTCTAGTATCTGGTTTCCAGCATCTGCAGTCCTTGTTTTTACCGAGTTGATTTGAACCCTACTGTGAATCCTCTTGTAAGGATGCCTGCCTTGAAGAAGTTTTCCTCCTCTCTCGACAAGAATCTCAGGGAGTCCCTCTCCCACTGCAACTCCCAGGTCATTTCCTCTGCCCTGAAGCTCTTCAACCATGTCCTGAAACAGACTCACTACCACAGCCACATTTGCTTCCTCAGTGCCTGCCTCTGTAACCAACTCATCCTACACCGACTCCGGACCACCTTTAAACCAGCAGAGTTCGGATCCGAACAGGCCACTCCACCCTCCTATCTGACCTATCACCTTCATCCCCAACCCCAATCACCCATTGTACTCTTTGCTACCTTCCCCCACCCTCCTCCCTGACCTATCCCCTCCATTCCCACCCCCATTCACCTATTGTATTCTACTTTCTCCCCACCTCCACCTCCACCTCCACCTCATTTATCTCTCCACCCTGCCGACTCTATTCCTGATGAAGGGCTTTTGCCCGAAACATCAATTTTCCTGCTCCTCGGATGCTGCCTGAACTGCTGTGCTTTTCCAGCACCACTCTCATCAAAAGTGGATTGGCCATGCTAAATTACCCATGTGCATGTTAGGCTGGATTGGCTATGCTAAATTAGGCATAATATGCAGGTAAGACGCATGACTCAGGGTTAAATGTAGGGGAATGAGTGTGGGTGGGTGAGGCCGAGTGGCCTGCTTCCACACTCTGGGGATTCTGTGCAGGGAGGGGGTTTTGGAAAGTGTGTTCTTTCCCCCACCTTGTCTCAGTCAGTTCCCTCAACTCAGCACCGCCCTCCCAACCTGCAACCTCCTTCCTGACCTCTCCGCCCCCAACCCACTCCGGCCTATCACCCTCACCTTGACCTCCTTCCACCTATCCCACCTCCATCGCCCCTCCCCCAAGTCCCTCCTCCCTACCTTTTATCTTAGCCTGCTTGGCAAACTCTCTCCCACTCCTGAAGAAGGGCTTATGCTCGAAACGTCGAATTTCCTATTCCTGAGATGCTGCCTGACCTGCTGGGCTTTATCCAGCAACACATTTTCAGCTGTGTTCTCTTCCCCTTCTGTTGTCGGCGGAGCGCAAGCGCAGTGCAGCGTGGTGGGGGTCGGTCTTGCCCCGCCCCCTGTACCGTCCCTTTTCCTCGCCCCGCCCTTACTTCCTTTGTGACGTCACCACGCGGAAGTGGCCCGGTCAGTTTCAGTGAATCTCCCTCCCTCTGGGTAACTCTTCATCCTGGGAGGGAGACAGAGATGGGAGCAGGGGAAACTGTTCACTTGTAGCAACTGGAGTGAATCCAGGGAGGGAGCAGACTCTGCAAAGTCAGGTATGTGTCTTAGTTACCCGGGTGAGGAGGGACGGAAGGATAGAGATTGGGAAGGGGGAGGGCTGGATATCTTGTCTGTTTTTAAGTTTAAAATGCAGCCGATTCCCACCAGTAACTGCAACAGGTACAAGTACAGTACATGCAGTATTCCTCATTGCAGCTTCAAACCGGTTTTGCATCCTCTGTTCTTCCTCCGCCTTGGCTCCAGCACATTCAACTTCCTTCCCTCATTCCCATTCCCCCGCCCTGATGTTCCAAGCTGACCCGCAAATGATCGGTTGGTCCCTCCATTCTTTCCCGGTGGCGTCCATTCCTCTTGTCTATTTCTTGCCTTATCCGGCCATGTGCGTGAACAAAGTGTGAGCGTATATCCTCTCTCACTGCCAGCTGCTTCCTTGTATGCGAAAGCAACATTTCCTCCCATTTTCCGCCGACACTGAGCCTTCTGGCCTCCTCGATTGTGATTTATTTTGTTTTCGCAGAAGCAGGAAACAGATGCTTATAACTGTTTGTACGAGCATATCTAGTTTAACCTACACCCCCTCGCCTCACAGCACCTTTATCTGTTTGTCTGTAATATCTACCATTGTTTGCAGGCACATTTCATTCTTGTGTGCACATTTTAACTAATACAGAAGCAATCATATATTTCCTTCACATAGTTTTCACTCTTGTTAACTCCACTCTTAGCTGAAGCAATTATACCATGTCATTAGTTTATTTACCTTGCAGAAGCAATTATGGTTACAGAAGTAACACTGCTTTACTCATGTCCCACAGGGGTGACCCTACAACCTTGTATAAAATAATGTGGGGCATGGTGAGGGTAAATAGACAAGATCTTTGTTCTGCGGTTGCTCATAGGTTTCTTTCAAATCTCACCCTAAACCTAAGGGGCAACTCCTGTGTACAGAGGGTGATGTGTGTAAAGAATGAGCTGCCAGAGGAAGTGGTGTCTGCTGGTACAATTACAACCTTTAAAAGGTATCTGGATAGATATATGTTGGGAAGCATTTAGAGGGACATGGGCCAAGTGCTGGCAAATAGGACTAGATTGATTTAGGATATCTGGTCAGCATGGACTGTTTCTGTGCTGTACATCTGTGATTCTGGCTTGCCATTAATATTTGGCACGTCTGTATGTTCAGTTTCTCCCTGGTGTTGGTGTTAATGCCTTGATGTCTTATTTTGCTCCCCACTTCCTGGGGACATTAACCATTTCCTGCTGCATTAGCACTGCTGCCTCACGACGCCAGAGACCTGCCTCAGGTGACTGACTGTGTGGAGTTTGCACATTCTCCCCGTATCTGCGTGGGTTTCCTCCGGGTGCTCCGGTTTCCTCCCACAATCCAAAGATGTGCAGGTCATGTGAATTGGACGTGCTAAATTGCCCGTAGTGTTAGGTAAGGGGTAAATGTAGGGGTATGGGTGGGTTGTGCTTCGGCGGGTCGGTGTGGACTTGTCGGGCCGAAGGGCCTGTTTCCACGCTGTAAATAATCTAATCTGGTTGTTCTGATCCGGACTGCTATCCGGATCTTCGGATTTCTGGGATTGGTCAATAAACACACCTGGAAATGACTCTTTGTCAATCACACAAGCAATAGTTTATTCTTTGATATAGCCGGGTTGGTAGAGTCTGATCAGCCCAGAAGGATTAGATTGGATTCCCAGCAGGGTGGAAACAGGCCCTTCGGCCCAACCAGTCCACACCGACCCTCTGAAGAGTAGCCCACCCAGACCCATCTCCCTCTAACTAATGCACCTAACATTATGGGCAGTTTAGCATGGCCAATTCACCAAACCTGCACATCTTTGGATTGTGGGAGGAAACCCATGCAGACGTGGGGGGAATGTGCAAACTCCACACAGCCGAGCAATTAAATACCTAACAATACCAATACCAACAAACATAAATAGCTAAATTGATAAGCCAATTGTACCATCAGCCGGACCTGCAGTTTCCCCAATTGGTCCCTTCAGTCATTCTGTCAAGGAATACCTGGATCTCTTGTATCTTAGTAATATTGCCAGTGAGATGGGAATGCCCATAGTGCATTTATCTTGGACAGTGGTGCAGACCTCACCCTCCCGGGCGAGTATATAGTCTAAGGCATACCGATTCTGCATAGAGTAAAGACACAGGTCTGATAATCCCAGTTTCCTCTGTTCCAGAGCCTCTTTAGTCTTATTTCCTCGAATGGTCAGACCACAAAAGAGGGAATTGCGGTTCTTTTGACTTGTCACCCCTGCCGATCCCTCCAACCTCAGGGTACTCTGGATTCCGTATCCTATCGGATGTCCTGTATTGTTACCCAGTCCGTTCCAGGTCCATGTACCGCATCAGGCCTGCTGTACCCCAGCCAGTGTTAGACCAGCTGTTTGTATACACAGACCGGAGCTATTGAAAAGTGATATTTCACTTCGCAGGGTCGGCAGCAGGAAGACTGACGAATAGTATGGAATCGGGGACAGGGGACGGGGCAAGTAAGTCATCTCCTGATAGAGAGGAGTAACATACTCCTGCCTCTGGGGTGAAGAGCGTTCTGTGGGCCTGTATAAATAAGTTGTTTGTGGATTGAGGAGTTTTCCCTATCAATCTTCCCTTTTCGCGAGTCGGCCTGTCCTGCAAAAAGGGATGGTGTTCCTGGGCGCCCTTAAAATATTTACCATAATAACGGGGTTGACCATTTTTATCCTCACGAGGCTTGCGTCTGCAGGTAAAATCAAAAAACCATGGTAATGACATGGTAACTCCCACTGATTTCTACTGTCCAGATGGACCATCTGGTCTTTCTGATGTAAGAGTCCATTGCAATAATCAATCTTCATCACGTCCCACACGTCAAAGGCGTCTGGTCCGGTGCACTGGACGACATCTCCTCAGCATGGGTGGTGGATAATCTCTGATCATTCCTGGTCGCATCCATACTTAGTGGCTTTCCCCATCAGGATGTTGTATGTGATCAGAAAGGTGAGGAGATAGGCGATTTTCCCCCCCCCCCATGTCCCTCCTCTTAGTTCAAGTATCTGTAATAAGATTAACATTAGAACAACAGGAAAGTTCAAAAACCCAAATGGACAGTGTCCACTCCTTTTGTTGGGATTCCAGTATTCTCTCCTCCTCTTCCCCACTTTTGATTGGTGCAGTCAATCAATTTACAATGGTGCAGTTGGACCCAAGCTGAGGGCCCAGCGACTTTGACCACCGTAGGGGTGGGAAGTAAAACCTGGAATGAGCCATCCCAACAAGGTTGGAGACCTTTGCCAGTCCAGGTCTTGACGAGCACCAACGAACCAGGCTCTACCCGTGACGAGGCTGAAAGGGAGGGAACATCGCCGTAGGCCGCACACTCCTGGGAGTGAAAGGCACGCATAACACTAGTTAGAGCAAGAACATAACCCACCACTGCTTCGGTCATGTGGTGGAAGGGGACTGAGAAAGGAGCCGAATCGTTCCAAGGGGTACGGAGAGGGTGACCAGAGAGACTCTCTGCTGGAGACAGTTGTATCTTGCCCGCAGACATGGATCCCATCTGGAATGAGGCCACAGGGATTAGCATAACCAGGAGAGGCCAGACTCGGCCATTAATTTGGCAAATTTAGTCTTGAGTCTGGTTAAAACATTCACCAAGGCCGGCCGCCTGAGGATAATAAGCACCATGCAGTTGCCGACAAATACAAAGCTGGGAACAGAGTTCTCCGTTAATATTACCGACAAAGTGTGGTCCATTGTCCGAGCTAATGCACGCAGGTATACTGAAGGAATTATTTCCTTAAACAAAATCTTCACCACAGACTCAGCAATAGTGTTAGGAGGAGGGTAGGCTTCAGTCCACTTTGAAAAGACATCAACAATAAGCAAAACATTTACAGCAACTCAACTCATTTCTACAACTCAATGAAGTCCAGTTGAAGTGTCTCCAAGGGACCCTCCAGCAAGGGAGTTCTCGTAGAGATACTTGAACTAAGAGGTGGGGGATCGCCTACCCACTGACCTGTATGATCACGTCCAACATCCTGATCGGGAAAGCCACTGACTGAGTATCGATGCAATCTGGAACGATCTGAGATTACCCTGATGTCATCTGGTGCACCAGACCAGACGCTTTCAACGTGGAGTCGCTTGAGCGATGGCGTGAGCTGCCAGAGGAAGTAGTGGGTGCTGGTACGATAACATGTCAAAAGGCTCCTGGACGGGCATCTGAATATGAAGGGTTCAGATGGGTCAGGGCCAAGTGGTGGCAAATGCGACTGGAGTCATCGAGATGGACAGCACGGAAACAGACCCTTGCTGACAAGATAGCCAAACTTCAGGGGAATTAGTTAGAGCGGAGTGAGAACAGAGGGGAAGGGAGAGTGGGATGGTGCTTTCAATTTTGTGGAATAACAAAAGAATATTCCACAGAAAGTAGAGTGGCTTGTTCTGAATTTCTACCCTGCACTGATAGTGATGACTTTTGTAATCTCTTTTTGCAGAGTATTTGAAAATCTGAAGACTGAAGTTTCAAAATCAATGGATGGAAGGCTTATGTCCGAAACATTGACTCTCCTGCTCCTCGGATGCTGCCTGACCTGCTGTTTTGCCAGCGCCACATTTTTTGACTGACTCTCCAGCGTCTGCAGTCCTCACTTTGTTGTTAATGTCTGACAGTCACTCAATCCATCGGGACCACAACAAGTTTTGACTGATTTCTGTGAGAGGGATCAACACTTTTTGGTTCCTGTTTGAGGACATTTTCAACATCAGGTGGGACTGGACGAGAGACCCCAATGTTGGAGCGCACTGTGTGTGGAGCCTGAAACAGTTATACAGCCTGGGAAGGGGATTTCACGGCAGGGAGGGGCTCTACACGTGTTTGTGTGCAGCTGAAGCTGTGGCCATGGAGAATCCTGAGGAATCCCGCCCTGTGGAGAAACCGTGGAAGTGTGGCGACTGTGGGAAAGGCTTCCGTGTCCCGTCTACCCTGGAGACTCATCGGCGCAGTCACACCGGGGAGAGGCCATTCCCCTGCACTGACTGCGGGAAGGCCTTCAGAGATTACTTCCATCTGCTGAGGCACCAGCGGAGCCACACGGGGGAAAAACCCATCAGCTGCCCAGATTGTGGGAAGGCCTTCATATTTTTCTCTGCCCTTTTGGCCCACCAGCGGGTCCATACAGGAGAGAAGCCGTTCAGCTGCCCAGAGTGTGGGAAGGCCTTCAGGTATTCCTCCAACCTGCTGACCCACCAGCGTGTCCACACCGGGGAGAGGCCCTTCAGCTGCCCTGAGTGTGGGAAGGCCTTTCACGATTCCTCCACCCTGCTGACCCACCAGCGGATCCACACCGGGGAGAGACCCTTCAGCTGCCCCGAATGCAGGAAGGGTTTCAACTGCTCCTCCCACCTGCGGAGCCACCAGCGGATTCTCACAAGGGAGAGGCTCTTCACTTGCTCTCAGTGCGGGAAGGCCTTCAGCTATTCCTCCACCCTGCTGATCCACCAGCGGATACACACCGGGGAGAGACCATACACCTGCCCTCACTGCGGGAAGGGCTTCACCTGCTCCTCCAACCTGCGGAGACACCAGCGAGTTCACGTGCCATCGCAGGGAGATTGAAGGAGTGACGGCCAAGTCCCATTATCGATTGGAATATCAACCCGGTTCCGGGGACTCCCGGGTTTGAATCCCGCCACGACAGATGGCAGAATTGGTATTCGGTCAGAAATGTGGAATTCGGAATCTAACGATGAGACCATTTCAGGGAGGGGGTGGTAGGGGGAGAAAGCCCCCATCTGATTCCCTCTCTCCCTTGTTAGGGAAGGGAGCCCCCATTGTGGGAAAGGATACACTCAGTCGTTCCAGCTGCATCCTTTACCCGGTCTTGCCTACACGTGACTCCAGACCCACAGCAGTCTGGTTGACTCTACACTGCCCTCCCCCCCCCCCCCCCCCCCCCCCCCCCACTGGGAAAGGAGCGGGGAGAAACTTAGTTGGAGACAGGGTATGGGTTGAAATTGCTGAGTGAGGCAATACTTCCTCCGGGTTACGGCTGTACCAAGGATCCAATTACAAAGGGACAACTTGGTGCTGACCAATAGTAAAGACAGTGAGGTGGGGGGTTGGGGGAACAGGCGAGGTGTGGTGTGTGCACTTTCACCCTGAGCTGTTCAAAAAGCAACTACTTTTTCTCTGCCTCTTTGCTGGGGGGATCTGAAACTGTAACAAAGTTGGGTTGCAATAAAGGTTACCTAAACTTACCACCGGGCTCAGACTCTCATTGAAAGCTTTGAGCTCCAAGAGGTTTTTGTTTTAAAGCTGCTCATGTCTTTCAGCCTCCTGCACGAAGTTTAGAACATCGAACAATCCAGCGCAGAACAGGCCCTTCGGCCCTCGATGTTGTGCTGACCTATGAACTATTCTCAGCTCGTTCCCCTACACTATCCCAAAATCATCCATGCACTTATCGAAGGATTGTTTAAATCTCCCTAATGTGGCTTACCATGCCCTTACCACTCTCTGTAAAGATCTTGCCTCTGGCATCTGTCTTATAGCTGTCACCCCTCAATTTGTAGTTATGCCCTCTCTTGAATAAGGGCACAACATTTGCCCTCCTCCGTCGACAATGAAGACTCAAATATCAAAGCCAAAGGCTCTGCTATTTCCTCCCGAGCTTCCCAGAGATTCCTCAGATAAATCCCATTGCCTCATCTGTACAATCTTGCCTCATGGAACAGCATCATAAGACACAGAACTTGTATCAAAAGATCAGTGTCATACAACTGATAGAATATATTGAACAAACTTAGATAGTCTTCATCTCTTAGAATGGGTGCGGGCTTTGGTTCATTAATATGTAACAATGTTCTTGAGATGACATAAGATTTTATAAAAATAAATATCTCCGCTCAGACAATGCATTAAAGGTGTGAGATTTGTGTCTGTCAGTATTCCAATCTTGAATCAGACTGGTTCTGTTTCCAAAGTCGGAATTTGTAAAATATTACATGGATTGACTGCCTGCAGATTGTGTGCTTTGTGAACAAAATTGAATCTATCTGCAAATATAATTCTGCCAATACAATTTCACCCCAAAGAGTGGTGTGTGTGTCTGTGCATGGGAGAGTGAGAGTGTGTGCATGTGAGTTTGTGTGTGAGTGTGCACAGAAGTGTGTTGTGTATGCTTAGGAAAGTGTGTGTGATGGAGTATGAGGCTGTGAGTGTGAGAGTGTGTTGAGGGGTGTGTGTCTGTCTGTCTGTGTGTCTGAGAGATAGAGTATGTGTGTGAGAGAGAGGCTTAATAAAAGCAAGGGGTTGCATTTTTGCTAAAACAAGGACTTGTCCAGATAATGGTTGGGCCATGAGTCATGTTAGAGAACAGATAAACATAGAGGTGGGGGGAGGCAGTGTTCAGGTACATAGTTCTTTGTCTACCAGTGATGCAACTTCCAGAGTGGTAAAGGTGGCGTTTTGCAATATTGTCTTCATTGTTCACACCACTGAGTATAAGGGTTGGGACATCATGTTGAGGTTGTACAGAATGTTGGTGAGGCCACTTTCAGAGTACTGAGTACAGTTCTGGTGGCCCTGTAATAGGAAGAATACTATTAGGGAGAGTTTAATAAAGATTTACCAGGATGTTGTAAAGACTGGAGGGTTTGAGTTATAAGGAGAGGCTGAGACTTTATTCACGTGAGCACAGGCGGTTGGGGGTTGACCTCATTGAGATTGATAAAATCATGAGGAGTGGAGGTAAGGTGAATCGAAAATGGCTCTTGCTTAGTATAGGGGAACTCAAAACTTGGGGGCATTTTCTTTTAATGTGAAGAGAGAGATTTAAAAGGAAGCGGAGGGGCAACATTTTGAAAGGGTGATTTGCATGTGGAATGAACTTGCTGAGGATGTGGTCGATGCAGGTACAGTGACAACATTGAAACAGCATTTGGATGGGTACATGAATACAAAGGTTTAGAGGGAAATGGGCCAATTGCAGGCAAGTGAGACTGGTCTAGTTTGGAATCCTGGTGGGGATGGACGAATTGTGGAAGTGGGCCATTCAGCCCATCTATTTTACTCTGGCCCTCTGAACAGTATCCCATACCCAACTCCTTACTCCGTATTTCCCATGGCCAATCCACCCTAACCTGTACATCCCTGGTCACTATGGGTAATTTAGCACGGCCAATTCTCCCTAACCTACACTCTAATCTATAAATTACCTTCTCAAGAATGTAATTTAAGTGCAGAGCTTTTCTGAGAAACATGTCAGTTTGACTCAACATTGGGACACAGACAGAATTCACAGCTATTGTCTCTACTTATAAACAGGGCAACGTCTCTTCGAAATGTAGATTCATTTAGATATAACTGCGTCACTTTACATATTAAGATATCCCTTTGAAATGTGCCACATCCCTTTGAAATGTAATCTCGTCCATTTACATCTCTGTATTTGCGGAAATACCCGTTAAAATGTCCATGTCCCTTTAAAATGCAGATTGCCCCCTTTAGATATGAGGCCGTTCCGTTAGATGTAGGAATATGTGTTTAAATGGAGCGGTGAGCTTTCCCAATGTAGACAGGGCTCCTCGAAACGTGGCAGTGTCCCCCCCTGCAGCTGCAGAGCGAGACAGGAGAGTTTGTTTTTGTGAATGAGCAGTTGTAGCGCGAGGTGGCTGTTGCTTGGTGACGGTGAGGCTCCCCCGGCCCCGCCCATCCCCCCATGCAGACGTCACGCGGGGGCGAAGGCGGTTGGGAGGAGAAGTCGCTCGAGCGAGGAAGCGGCGGGAGGGCGGCCGTTAGGAAAATGGCGCCGTGCGGCCCGGGGCAGACACCGGTATTTTACACTCACTTTCCATCTGCTTTTACTGGCGCTTGTGCTGTTTACCCCTCACTGTGTGTTTAATCCTTGTGCTGTTTACCCCTCACTGTGTGTTTAATCCTTGTGCTGTTTACCCCTCACTGTGTGTTTAATCCTTGTGCTGTTTGCCCTTTGCTGTTACTTGTGCAATTGCTGAGGGTAGTGTGTAAATACTAGTGAAGGATACTATGCACCAACATGTATATGTTCCTCAGTCATTGAAGGGGCAGGACCTGTTGAGAATGGTTAGTAAAGTATGTGGTGAACTAAGCCTTGTTAACATGGAGATAGTTTGGTATTTGAAAATAAATACTTTTTATTATTTAGAGTCACAGAGTTGTACAGCATGGGAACACATTCATTTGGTGCAACCTGTCCATGCCAACCAGATATCCTAAATTAATGTAGTCCCATTTGCCAGCACTTGGCTCATATCCCTCTGAACCCTTTATATTCATATACCTATCCAGATGCCTTTTAAATGTTGTAGTTATACCAGCCCCCACTGCTTCCTCTCGCAGCTCATTTCATACATGCACCACCCTCTGCATGGAAAAGTTGCCTCTGCGGTACCTTTCCTATCCTTCTGCTCTCACCCAAAATCTATGCCCTCTAGTTGTGAACCTCACCCCTACTCTGGGGAAAAGACATTTTAAAAAAAGTTGAGCAGCCAGCTATAAAATGTTGAGCCTCATAGAGGAAAAAAAACTGGCTCTACCCTTTATTTCTCCTCTTGGCATTTGAACACTTAACATCTGTCAACAACACCAGCATCGCCACAGAGCACATTGCGACTGCTCCTCGGTGTGAACAACAGTGCACCTGCTCGCTCATGTCACCAATACATTGTCCATGCTCCTCGCTGTCAGCAGAATAGGAGACATCGTTTATCTCTGTTCCTGAAGGTTTTCACTTTATTCTTAAAGCTGTGTCCTCTGGTCCTCGTCTCTCCTACCGATGGAAACATCTTCCCAATGTCATTGCACTGTGGGGATGAAGTCCTACCTTGTCCAGTCATTTCTGCTGGTGGGTGACACTAGGCCTCCAGGTTAGAGGGAGTAGCTTTCAGACAGAGATGAGGAACTGCTTTTCCCAGAGGGTCGTGAATCTATGGAATAATCTAGATTAGAGTGGTGCTGGAAAAGCACAGCAGGTCAGGCAGCATCCAGAGCACAGGAAGATCGATGTTTCGGGCAAAAGCCCTTCATCCAAATCTAGGGTATACTCTGGCCAAGGAAGCAATAGAGGCAGCTTCATTAAGTATATTCAAGACACTGTTGGGTGGGATTTGGCCTGGTAGGGGAATTAAGGGGTTCCTTGTGACAGTGCAGGGAGAAGGAGATGAGACGATGGATAGATCAGCCATGATCTTAATGAATGATGGAGCAGGCTCACTTGTAGCAACTGGAGTGAATCCAGAGAGGGAGCAGACTTTACCACCTCAGGTATGTGTCTTGGTGACCCGGGTGAGGAGAGACAGAAGTTCAGGTTGGGACTGTTTTCCGCAGCTTGCCAGAGTCTGAGGAGTGACCTTTATATGCTTTTATATCATCATGAAGGGCATGGATAGGGTAAATAGATGTGATATTTCCTTTGGATGGGGCAGTCCAGAACTAGAGGGTAATAGGTTTAGGATTGAGTGTGTGGTACTGCAGCAAGTCAGGCAGCATCCAAGGAGCAGGAAGATTGACGTTCCGGGGAAATGCCCTTCATCAGGGAAGTGTGTGTGAGAGCATGTGTGCCTGCTTGATAAAGTGAGATTGTGATGGAGTATGAACCTGCGAGAGGGTGTGTGTGTTGAGAGGTTGGTGTATGTGTATGTCTGAGAGAGCGCGTGTGTGCATGAGAGGGGTACGGATATCAGTGAGGAGTTGCATTTTGCTAAAATAAAGGAGGGCAAGACTTGAACAGGTAATGGTAGGGCCCTGAGTCGTGTTGTGGAACAAAGACCTGGAGGTGTTCAGGTTCATTGTTCGTGGCAGTTACATCACTGGTAGATAGAGGGGAGGTGAAGAAGGTGTTCAGCACACTTGCCTTCATTGTTCACATGCTGAGTACAGGTGTTGGGACATCATGTTGGAGATGCACACAGAAAGTACATTATTCAGACGGTGATAAGTGTCTGGAACGCATTGCCAGCAGAGGTAGTAGAGGCAGGGATGGTAGATTCATTTAAGGTGCATCTGGACAGATGCATGAGTCATTGGAGAGCAGATGGATACAGATTCAGGAATTGGGCGATAGGTTTAGACAGGGGATTTGGATCAGCTCAGGTTTGGAGGGCTGTAGGGCCTATTGCTGGGTTGTGAATTTTCTTTGTTCTATGTTGAGGTTGTTCAGGATGTTGGTGAGACCATTTTTCTGGAGTACTGAGTACACCTGTGGTCGCCCTGTAATAGGAAGAATAGTATTAGCGGCCGGACCAATGAGGAGCACTGGAACACCGGAGAGTGTCTGGTCCTCCTACCATTCAGAGCAGCCCTATTGTCTGAATCCGAGACGTCGATTTTCCTGCTCTTCGGATGCTGCCTGACCAGCTGTGCTTTTCCAGCACGACTTCAATCTTGACCCATGAGCTTCTGAAGCTGCTGCTGCTCCTCCCTCTTTGAATGAAGTTTGAGATTCATCCAAGACTGTAATTTCCTTCGTCTGTCCAACAGCACTCTCTTCTCTCACTCCCTTTTCTATTTCTTTTATTTTCTTGCTGGGATCCAATTGTTGACTTGCAGCAACTGAAAAGAAAGGGAGTGAATCCAGAAAGAGGCCAGACTCTGGAAAAGCTGGTCCAGGCCTGTGCCTCAAACATGTGGCAAGTGCAGTACCACAGTGTGAAGTTATAGTCTTTGCTGTGAAAAAAAAGCAGAAATGAGGTGTGTTGTTTAAATGGTGATATATTGGGAAGTGGAGAAAGTGAGGACTGCTAATGCTGGAGATCAGAGTCAAAAAGTGCAGTGCTGAAAAAGCACAGCAGGTCAGGCAGCATCCAAGGAGTAGGAAAGTTGACCTATCGGGCACAAGCCCTTCATCTGGAATGATGTGGTTTAGGGTGAGAGGGGAAAGATATAAAAGAGACCTAAGGGGCAGTCTTTTCACACAGAGGGTGGTACATGTATGGAACGGCCAGACAGAATGCAAAAGGAATAAAATCTGAAGCCACAGGAAAAAATGTGATTCTATTCTTTTTTTCCCGATTTGCATTTGGATGCTTAAAAACGTCAGTAATAACGGCATCTCCGCAGAGCATACTGCGCATGCTCCTCGGTGTCAGTAAGGCCCAACGTATATTTGCTGGTGTCAGCAAATCACTGCGCATGCTTCTTGCTGTCCGCCGAAAAGGTGCGCGAACTACTTTTGACGAACCAATAGAATGCCAAGGAGGACCAGAAGAAGACCGGTCCTCCTGCCAATCAGAACCCCCCATGGTGTCTGAATGCGGAAGGTGCACCATGAGTTTCTGAACCTGCTGCTGATTCTCTGCTTCTGAATGAAGATTCACCTTCACGCCGGACTGCAACTTCCCTCCTTTGTCCCACTTCTGTGAGTACGGCGCTCTCTTTTGCCACTGCCGTTTTCCATTTATTTTTAATGCTGGGCTCAAGGGCCGTGGGTTTTACTCCCACAATCCAAAGGTGTGCAGGTTAGGTGAGTTCCCCATTGTAATCAGGGATGTGTAGGTTTGGTGCATTACTCAGAAGTAAGTGTAGAGTCATAGGGGAATGGATCTGAATGGGTTGCTCTTCGGAGAGTTGGTGTGGACTGGTTGGTCCGAAAGGCCTCTTCCCACACTTCAGGAATTCTATAAATTATTGACTTGTAGCGACTGAAAGGAAAAGTTTTTTTTTCCCCAGGAAATCCTTTTCAGCTTTCAGGCTTCTCCAGCTTCAATTAACATGAAGGAAAGATCAAGCTCAGTGGGAAAAGGCTGAGTAATAGCATATCTTGGCTCTCACCCAAGTATTCTCCAAAGAAAACCATACACCTGGATGGGGATATGAATAGGAAGCATTCAGAGGGATATGGGCCAAATGCTGGCAAATGGGTCACTAGATTAATTTAGGATATCTGGCTGGCCTGGACTGAAGAGTTTGTTTCTGTGTACTCATTACTCATGCCCCTCTTCTAGGTGTTCCCTATACCAGCTGTTATTTTCATGAAATAATCTGACAATTGTTGACTTCCATCAACCTCTTCCATCCGGAGAAATTTCCTCTCTCTGCAAAGTGTGGTTCACGTTGGCAAGTTCAATCCTCCTCCGGTCCTCAGGAACACACTATAATGCGCAACGTTCTCAATGCCTGTTTAACGTTCAGTGGGGAAACTACTTTCAGTCCAACAGTTCGACAGAATTCCTCCGAAATGTTTTTGGCAAATGCACTGCTCCCACGAAAGCTCCTGGACCCACAGTTAAAATGCTTTTAACAGCCTGTTTTTATGTTAATTTCCCCGCCTTCCCAGGATGCAGAATTTCTCTCACCAGAAATTGCTTGCCCTGAAAAAAATCCAGCAGGAAGATGATTATGGCGCTCTCAGTAAAAATGTCTCATGGGTCACCCAAGATTAGAAATGGAACAATATCTCTTTTCAAAGTTACTGTTCTGTTTTCCCTTTCAAACCTCCTCGAATTTAAGATGTTCCATTGTAGCATTTAATTATGATCCATTAAAAGCAGTATCTAGTCTCATCTGAGTGAGGAACTGACTCAACAAGTGAAATAACTTTTCTGTCTGCTCTTTAGATGTGACATCCTCTCCCTCTCTCTGATGCAACAGGATTACCAGATCTGGAAGTACCACTCTCTGAATACAGTTGCTGATCGACAGTTTACTTCAACTGCTAAACATAAGGATTTAAAAGCTGCTAGCCCGATCTCGCGCAAAGCACAAAAAACAAACTGTTCACCCGTGCCTGCGCAGAGGAGAAATTTCACTTGGAATAGATCACAAAATAAGAACTGTTACCAGTCCCACAACTCATGTGTTTCCCATGGACAAAGTTCAAAATCGCACAACACCAGGCTATAATCCAACAGGTTTGTTTGGAAGCACTAGCTTTCGGAGCGCCGCTCCTTCATCAGGTGGCTGTGGAGAATGAGATCATGATCACAATTTATATCGAAAGGATTCTAGTGTCATGGAAATGTGACACATCAAACAATTTTAGATTAAATCTTTTCACCTTTAGAATGGGTTTCTGTTCTTTGGCATATTAATCCCAGAACTTGTTTTTTGTTACCTACTCAAGAATGTCATTCAAATGCAGAGCTTTTCTGACAATAAGTGTGAATTCTGTCTGCACCCGAATGTTGAGTCAGACTGACGTTTTGCTTAGAGAAAAACTCTACATTTAAATGACATTTTTGAGAAGGTAATTTATAGAATAGGGTGTAGAGGTTCGGGTGGATTGGCTGTGGTAAATTACCCATAGTGACCCTAGATGTGCAATTTAGGGTTGATGGGCCATGGGATGGATGTGGGCGAGATGCTCTTCGAAGGGCTAGCATGGAATAAATGGGCTGAATGACCTGCTCCCACATTGTTGGCATTCTATGACTCACCCCACAAAGGAGCATTTTATCTGCATCAATCCTGTCAAGCCCCTTTCAGAATTCTACTGGTTTCAATAAGGCCACTTCATTAAGATCCATTTGTCTGCGTTTGGCCCATGTCCCTCTAAACCTTTCTATTCATGTACTCATCCAAATGTCATTTAAAATTTGTAACTTCATCTGCATCTACCACATCCTCATCCAACTTCATTCCACGTGTAAACTGCCTTCTGTCAAAACCTTGCCGCTCAGGTTCCTTTTAAATCTCTCTCCTCTCACTTTAAAGAAATATGCCCCCTAGTCTTGAGCTCCCCTACGCTAAGGAAGAGCCCTTCCCTCCACTCCCCATGATTTTATCAATCTCAATGATGGCACCCCTCAATTTCCTGTGCTCCAGTGAATAAAGTCCCAGCTTCTCCTGATAACTCAAACCCTCCCTCCAGTCTTGGCAACATCCTGGTAAATCTTTACTCAACCCTCTCGAATAGAATTCTCACACTCTGCACTCCTGAAACATTTACCATTTCTAACGATATTGGCTGCTCATTCACTGATCCAACTGATAAGCGACATGGGAAGCTCAGTGCAGGAGGCTGAAAGAAATGAGTAGCTTTAAAACCAAAACCTCTTGGAGCTCAAAGCCTTCAATGAGAGTCTGAGCTCGGCGTTAAGTTCACTTCACCTTTATTGTGATCCAACTTTGTTAAAGCTTCAAATCCCCCTCAGCAAAAAGGTAGAGAAAAAGTAGCTGCTTTTTAAACAGCTCAAGATCAAAGCACACTCACTCACGCTTATACGCCCACCCAACCTCACTGTCTTCACTATTGGTCAGCATCGAGATGTCCCTTTCTAATTGGATCCTTGGTACAGCCGTAACCCAGAGGAAGCATTGTCTCACTCAGCAATTTCAACCCATACCCTGTATAGCGCCATCTGCTGCAGCGGGATTCAAACCCGGGAGTCCCGGGAGCTGGGCTGATTGTCATTATTCACTGGACTTTCAGCCTTCACTCCTTCAATTCCCCCTGCGATGGTATGTGAACTCGCTGGTGCCTCCGGAGGTGGGAGGAGCTGATGAAGGCCTTCCCACACTTGGGGCAGGGGAATGGCCTCTCGCCAGTGTGGACCCGCTGGTGGGTCAGCCTGTCGGAGGAATTGCTGAAGGCCTTCCCGCACTTGGGACAGCTGAAGGGCCTCTCCCCGGTGTGGACCCGCTGGTGCCTCAGCAGGTGGGAGGAGCGGGTAAAGGCCTTCCCACACTCGGGGCAGCTGAAGGGCCTCTCCCCCGTGTGGACCCTCTGGTGAGTCAGCAGGGCGGAGGAATTGCTGAAGGCCTTCCTGCACTCGGGGCAGCTGAAGGGCCTCTCTCCTGTGTGGACCCGCTGGTGGTTCAGCAGGGCGGAGGAATTGCTGAAGGCCTTCCTGCACTCGGGGCAGCTGAAGGGCCTCTCCCCTGTGTGGACCCGCTGGTGCCTCAGCAGGTTGGGGGAATTGCTGAAGGCCTTCCTGCACTCGGGGCAGCTGAAGGGCCTCTCCCCCGTGTGGACCCGCTGGTGGCTCAGCAGGGCAGAGGAATTGCTGAAGGCCTTCCTGCACTCGGGGCAGCTGTAGGGCCTCTCCCCTGTGTGGATCCGCTGGTGCCTCAGCAGAGCGGAGGAATTGCTGAAAGCCTTCCTGCACTCTGGGCACCTGAACGGCCTCTCCCCAGTGTGGACACACTGGTGGTTTAGCAGTCCAGAGACCTGGATAAAGGCCTTCCTGCACTCGGGGCAGCTGAAGGGCCTCTCCCCAGTGTGGGCCCGCTGGTGCCTCAGCAGAGAGGAGGAATCCCTGAAGGCTTTCCTGCACTTAGGGCAGCTGAAGGGCCTCTCCCCTGTGTGGACCCGCTGGTGCCTCAGCAGAGAGGAGGAATTGCTGAAGCCCTTCCTGCACTCGGGACAGCTGAAGGACCTCTCCCCTGTGTGGACCCACTGGTGGTTTTGCAGTCCAGAGACCTGGGTAAAGGCCTTTCCGCACTCGGGGCAGCTGTAGGGCGTCTCCCCCGTGTGGATCCGCTGGTGGGTCAGCAGGGTGGAGGAATATCTGAAGGCCTCCCCACAGACTGGGCAGGTGAATGGCCTCTGCCCGGTGTGACTACGCCGATGAATCTCCAGGGAAGATGGAAAACGGAAGCCTTTCCCGCAGTCACCACACTTCCATGGTTTCTCCAAGAGGTGGGATTCCTCGCGTTTTTCCATGGCCGAAGTGTGGAGCCACTCCCTGCTGTGAATTCCTCTTTCCAGGCCGTATAGTTATTTTAGGCTCCACACTCAGTGCACTGCAATGGTAGGGTCTCTCATCCAGTCCCGCTGATGCTGAAAACGTACTTAGACAGGAACCAAAAAGCTTTGCTCCTTCTCACAGAATCATAGATGAAAACCGTTGCGGTCCCAATGGATTGAGTGACTGTCAGACATTGACGTCAAAGTGAGGACTGCAGACACTGGAGAGTCAGTATTGAAAAGTGTGGCGCTGGAAAAGCACAGCAGGTGAGGCTGCATC